>NC_083802.1:802958-862434 GCF_015708825.2 Lethenteron reissneri
ATAGGAGATGTTAACTACCTCGCCTGGTGTGCAGGAGGTCGCGGGTCCGATCCCTACCCCTGACGACACCTGCTGTATATTTGGAGTTTGCGTGTCTCTCTATCATCATCATCATCATGATGGCTAGGAGATGTTAGCTACCTCGCCTGGTCTACAGGAGGTCGTGGGTTCGATCCCTACCCCTGACGACACCTGCTGTATATTTGGAGTTTGCGTGTCTCTCTCTCATCATCATCACGGTGGATAGGAGATGTTAACTACCTCGCCTGGTGTACAGGAGGTCGTGGGTTCGATCCTGACCCCTGACGACGCCTGCTGCTGTATATTTGAAGTTTGCGTGTCTCTCTCCATCCACCCGTGGTCGCGTTGATTTTTCTCCGAGCCCATCCGAGTTCCCTCCTCCCCTCCACATTTAGAATCGACATCAACGGCGCGTTCAGAATGATTTAGCTACCGCTATAAATGTCCGCGTGATGATGGTGATGATGATGGTGATGATGATGGTGATGGTGGTGATGGTGGTGGTTGGCCATCGCCAGGGTCGCTTCTCGAAACGAGCTATTAAATATCTCAGCAGTTGGGCCCGGATTAAAAAAGAAAAGGACGCGTTCTAATGAATCATGTACTTTAGTTTTAGTTTAGTTCTAGCCTCGACAGAATGTTTGGGGGGGGGGGGGGGGGGGAATTGCTGCTTGTTGCAGAGAGTCGCTCACGAAGAAGCGAGGGAACGACCGCTGGAACCGGGTGGGATCGTGTTGGGACCCACACACACCGCGCCAGGCCACAGTGCGCTCGTTTAGGGCTGAGTCCACCTAGGGGAGGTGGGTGCTGGTGGTGGTGGAAGGAGGCCCGTTCGTCACTGAGGTTGTGTTGGGGTTCTGGTGGCCCATACGCAGCTAGCGACACGCGTGTGTGTACGCGTGTGTGCACGCGTGTGTGTGTACACGTGCATGTGTGTGTACACGTGTATGTTTGTGTACACGTGTGTGTGTACACGTGTGTGTGTGTGTGTACGTGTGTACGCGTGTACCCGTGTGTGTGTACACGTGTGTGTACACGTATGTGTGTACCCGTGTGTGTGTACGTGTGTGTACGCGTGTACCCGTGTGTGTACACGCGTGTGTGTGTACGAGTGTTTGTGTCCCTGTGTGTACGCGCGCGTGTGTATAGGCGCGTGTGTGTACGCGTGTGTCCGTGTGTGTGTGTGAACCGGTACTGGGCCTCCCCTAGATCGACTCAGCCTTAAATGAGTACCTGGTGCCGTGTGTAAAAAACATCGCCAATGGGGAGACAAAGGCGGCCGGGCGTGGTGCTGGCCACCCACCCCCTCGTGTGCTGTGCCGGCCTTCATAGGTGCTCGCTAACAGCACTTGCCCCAACAGTCTGTTAGAGGCTACATGGGGGATCTTTGTCTTGTGTATATGTGCATGTGTGTGTATGTATATTTATGTGTGTGTATGTATATGGTGAGCGGTGGCGCAATGGGTAGCGCATTGCGCTACAAACCCAGCTACCAGATCTCGACTCCCGCTCACGGCCACCAACACAAGTGATGATTTTCCCCGGGCCTCCCTTAGGTCGACTCAGCCTCAAATGAGTACTCGATGCGTGAAACAAAGGAGTCGCTAGTGCCGGCATTTCGCAGGTACTGCTGCTACTCGCTAACAGCACTTGCCCCGACAGTCTGTTAGAGGCTACACGGGATATCTTTGTCTTTGTCTCCTTCACAGGTGCTGCTGCTACTCGCTAACAGCACTTTCCCCGACAGTCTGTTAGAGGCTACACGAGGGATCTTTGTCTTTGTCTTGTCGTGTGCTGTTCCGGTCTTCATAGTTGCTAACTAACAGCACTTGCCCCAACAGTATGTTAAGGCTATACAGGGGGTCTTTGTCTTCGCTATATGTATGCGTGTGGGGAGCGGTGGCGCAGCGGTTAGCGCACTGCGCTACCAAACCTGGCCGCCCCGGATCGATTCCCGCTGACGGCCAAAGTCCGTTACAAATATCTGACCAGGTCCTCGGGACTCCTCCCCTAGGTCGACTCGGCCTTAAATGAGTACCTGGTGCGCTGTGTAGTAAACATCGCCACTGGGGGAGACAAAGGCGGCCGGGCGTGGTGCTGGCCACCCACCCCCTTCGCTAACAACACTCGCCCCAACAGTCTGTTAAGGCTATACGGGAGATCTTTGCCTTTGTGCGTGTGTATGATTACAAAGATGATGTTGTGTACACGATGTACTGCATATCTTGTATAGGGGCAAGCGTGTATTGGGGGTGCAGCGGTGGCTAGGAGATGATAACCACCTCGCCTGGTGTGCAGGAGGTCGTGGGTTGGATCCCGACCCTGACGCCTGCTGCTGTGTATTTGGAGTTTGCGTGTCTCTCTCTCCCTGTGGTGAGATGTTAACTACCTCGCCTGGTGTACAGGAGGTCGTGGGCTCAGTCCTTACCCTGACGACGCCTGCTGTTGTGTATCTGGAGTTTGCGTGTCTCTCTCTCCCGCCCGTGGTCGCGTGGATCTTTCTCCGTGTCCGGCTGCTGCTCTACATTCGCACACGACAATCCACCAATACGTTGAGCTGTCATTGGTGGCCAGGTCGCTTCCGAAAAACAGCTAAACAGCTCAGGTGGGCCTTACCTGCAGAACAGGGGGAGATCAAACAAACTCCACTCACTCACTCTGTAGAACAGGGGGAGATCACACAAACTACACTCACTCACTCTGTAGAACAGGAGGAGATCACACAAACTCCACTCACTCTGTAGAACAGGGGGAGATCACACAAACTCCACTCACTCACTCTGTAGAACAGGGGGAGATCACACAAACTACACTCACTCACTCTGTAGAACAGGGGGAGATCACACACACTCCACTCACTCACTCTCTAGAACAGGGGGAGATCACGCAAACTCCACTCACGCACTCTGTAGAACAGGGGGAGATCATACAAACTCCACTCACTCACTCTGTAGAACAGAGGGAGATCACACAAACTCCACTCTGTAGAACAGGGGGAGATCACACAAACTCCACTCACGCACTCTGTAGAACAGGGGGAGATCACACAAACTCCACTCACTCACTCTGTAGAACAGGGGGAGATCACACAAACTCCACTCACTCACTCTGTAGAACAGGGGGAGATCACACAAACTCCACTCACTTACTCTGTAGAACAGGGGAGATCACACAAACTCCACTCACTCACTCTGTAGAACAGGGGGAGATCACACAAACTCCACTCACTCACTCTGTAGAACAGGGGGAGATCACACAAACTCCACTCACTCACTCTGTAGAACAGGGGAGATCAAACAAACTCCACTCACTTACTCTGTAGAACAGGGGAGATCACACAAACTCCACTCACTCACTCTGTAGAACAGGGGGAGATCACACAAACTCCACTCACTCACTCTGTAGAACAGGGGGAGATCACACAAACTCCACTCACTCACTCTGTAGAACAGGGGGAGATCACACAAACTCCACTCACGCACTCTGTAGAGCAGGGGGAGATCATACAAACTCCACTCACTCACTCTGTAGAACAGGGGGAGATCACACAAACTCCACTCACTCTGTAGAACAGGGGGAGATAGGGAGATCACACAAACTCCACTCACTCACTCTGTAGAACAGGGGGAGATCACACAAACTCCACTCACTCACTCTGTAGAACAGGGGGAGATCACACAAACTCCACTCACTCACTCTGTAGAACAGGGGGAGATCACACAAACTCCACTCACTCACTCTGTAGAACAGGGGGAGATCACACAAACTGCACTCACTCACTCTGTAGAACAGGGGGAGATCACACAAACTCCACTCACTCTGTAGAACAGGGGGAGATCACACCAACTCCACTCACTCACTCTGTAGAACAGGGGGAGATCACACAAACTCCACTCACTCACTCTGTAGAACAGGGGGAGATCACACAAACTCCACTCACTCAGTAGAACAGGGGGAGATCACACAAACTCCACTCATTCACTCTGTAGAACAGGGGGAGATCACACCAACTCCACTCACTCACTCTGTAGAACAGGGGGAGATCACACAAACTCCACTCACTCACTCTGTAGAACAGGGGGAGATCACACAAACTCCACTCACTCACTCTGTAGAACAGGGGGATATCATACTAACTCCACTCACTCACTCTGTAGAACAGGGGGAGATCACACAAACTCCACTCACTCACTCTGTAGAACAGGGGGAGATACACAAACTCACTCACTCACTTGTAGAACAGGATGAGATCACACAAATCTTCCACTCACTCTGTAGAACAGGGGGAGATCACACAAACTCCACTCACTCACTCTGTAGAACAGGAGGAGATCACACAAACTCCACTCACTCACGATGTAGAACAGGAGGAGATCACACAAACTCCACTCACACACTCTGTAGAACAGGGAGAGATCACACAAACTCCACTCACTACTGCTAGAACAGGAGGAGATCATACAAATCCTCACTCACTCACTCTGTAGAACAAGGGGGAGATCACACAACTCCACTCACTCTGTAGACAGGGGGAGATCACACAAACTCTACTCACTCACTCTGTAGAACAGAGGGAGATCACACAAACTCCACTCACTCACTCTGTAGAACAGGGGAGATCACACAAACTCCTCACTCACTCGCTCTGTAGAACAAGGGGAGATCACACAAACTCCACTCACTAACTCTGTAGAACAGGGGGAGATCACACAAACTCTACTCACTCACTCTGTAGAACAAGGGGAGATCACACAAACTCCACTCACTCTGTAGAACAGGAGGAGATCACACAAACTCCACTCACTCACTCTGTAGAACAGGGGGAGATCACAAACTCCACTCACTCACTCTGTAGAACAGGGGGAGATCACACAAACTCCACTCACTCACTCTGTAGAACAGGGGGAGATCACACAAACTCCACTCACTCTGTAGAACAGGGGGAGATCACACCAACTCCACTCTCTCACTCTGTAGAACAGGGGGAGATCACACAAACTCCACTCACTCTGTAGAACAGGGGGAGATCACACAAACTCCACTCACTCTGTAGAACAGGGGGAGATCACACAAACTCCACTCTCTCACTCTGTAGAACAGGGGGAGATCACACAAACTCCACTCACTCTGTAGAACAGGGGGAGATGACACAAACTCCACTCACTCACTCTGTAGAACAGGGGGAGATCATACAAACTCCACTCTCTCACTCTGTAGAACAGGGGGAGATCACACAAACTCCACTCACTCTGTAGAACAGGGGGAGATCACACAAACCCCACTTACTCACTCTGTAGAACAGGGGGAGATCATACAAACTCCACTCTCTCACTCTGTAGAACAGGGGGAGATCACACAAACTCCACTCACTCTGTAGAACAGGGGGAGATCACACAAACTCCACTCACTCTGTAGAACAGGGGGAGATCACACAAACTCCACTCTCTCACTCTGTAGAATAGGGGGAGATCACACAAACTCCACTCACTCTGTAGAACAGGGGGAGATCACACAAACTCCACTCACACACTCTGTAGAACAGGGAGAGATCACACAAACTCCACTCACTTACCTGCAGAATAGGAGGAGATCATACAAACTCAACTCACTCACTCTGTAGAACAGGGGGAGACTCATACAAACTCCACTCACTCACTCTGTAGAACAGGGGGAGATCACGCAAACTCCACTCACTTACTCTGTAGAACAGGGGTAGATCACACAAATTCCTCACTCACTCACTCTGTAGAACAAGGGGAGATCACACAAACTCCACTCACTCTGTAGAACAGGGGGAGATCACACAAACTCTACTCACTCACTCTGTAGAACAGAGGGAGATCACACAAACTCCACTCACTAACTCTGTAGAACAGGGGGAGATCACACAAACTCTACTCACTCACTCTGTAGAACAGGAGGAGATCACACAAACCCCACTCACTCACTCTGTAGAACAGGGGGAGATCACAAACTCCACTCACTCATTCTGTAGAACAGGGGGAGATCACACAAACTCCACTCACTCACTCTGTAGAACAGGGGGAGATCACACAAACTCCACTCACTCTGTAGAACAGGGGGAGATCACACCAACTCCACTCTCTCACTCTGTAGAACAGGGGGAGATCACACAAATTCCACTCACTCTGTAGAACAGGGGGAGATCACACAAACTCCACTCACTCTGTAGAACAGGGGGAGATCACACAAACTCCACTCTCTCACTCTGTAGAACAGGGGGAGATCACACAAACTCCACTCACTCTGTAGAACAGGGGGAGATGACACAAACTCCACTCACTCACTCTGTAGAACAGGGGGAGATCATACAAACTCCACTCTCTCACTCTGTAGAACAGGGGGAGATCACACAAACTCCACTCACTCTGTAGAACAGGGGGAGATCACACAAACTCCACTTACTCACTCTGTAGAACAGGGGGAGATCATACAAACTCCACTCTCTCACTCTGTAGAACAGGGGGAGATCACACAAACTCCACTCACTCTGTAGAACAGGGGGAGATCACACAAACTCCACTCACTCTGTAGAACAGGGGGAGATCACACAAACTCCACTCTCTCACTCTGTAGAACAGGGGGAGATCACGCAAACTCCACTCACTCTGTAGAACAGGGGGAGATGACACAAACTCCACTCACTCACTCTGTAGAACAGAGGGAGATCACACAAACTCCACTTACTCACTCTGTAGAACAGGGGGAGATCATACAAACTCCACTCTCTCACTCTGTAGAACAGGGGGAGATCACACAAACTCCACTCACTCTGTAGAACAGGGGGAGATCACACAAACTCCACTTACTCACTCTGTAGAACAGGGGGAGATCATACAAACTCCACTCTCTCACTCTGTAGAACAGGGGGAGATCACACAAACTCCACTCACTCTGTAGAACAGGGGGAGATCACACAAACTCCACTCTGTAGAACAGGGGGAGATCACACAAACTCCACTCACTCACTCTGTAGAACAGGGCTCACGTGGCTCCCGTCACGATGCACGGCCACTGCTGTCTGGCAATGCGCCGTTGTGCGGACGTCGCCTGAACGTCGCCTGAACGTTGCTGCTGTCATCGTCGTCGGCGTGGACTGAACTCGGCGCTCGCCGGCGTTTTGTTCGCGAGTCGTTCGTGCGTTTGCGTCGAACTTCTTTCGCACCGTACGTAGCCAACCGCCGTCATCGGAGGTGCCGGGGGGGGACACACAACAAACTTAACCCAACAAGCAGTTCTAAAGAAATGGGTCTCGGTGTGAGTCGATGGGTCTCTGTGTGAGTCTATGGGTCTCTGTGTGAGTTTATGGGCGACTGTGTGAGTCTGTGGATCTCTGTGTGAGTCTACGGGTCTTCGTGTAATAAAAGGACTCAGACACTTCTTGCTGACTCCGTGTCCTTTATTTGGGGTTCGCGTTCTCCTTCCCACACGGCACTCCTCCTGAGACTCTCTCCCTGGCAGCCCCACATCTGCCTTCGCTCCCGTAGCCTTCCACGCTCCTGCAGCTCTGCTGCAGGCTCTTGGTGCAGCCCTCCGGCTGCCCCCACAGCAGCTCCATCGCTGCTCCCTGTTCCTCCGTGCGTGGCGATCTCGCCACCTCCCAATGTCAGCCCTTCGTGGCCTCTATGGCTATCTCGCCATTTCCTACCTCAGCCCTTCGTGGCCTCTGTGGCTATCTCGCCACTTCCTACCTCAGCCCTACGTGGCCTCTGTGGCTATCTCGCCACTTCCTACCTCAGCCCTACGTGGCCTCTGTGGCTATCTCGCCATTTCCTACCTCAGCCCTTCGTGGCCTCTGTGGCTATCTCGCCACTTCCTACCTCAGCCCTACGTGGCCTCTGTGGCTATCTCGCCACTTCCTACCTCAGCCCTTCGTGGCCTCTAGTGGCTATCTCGCCATCTCCAACCTCAATCCTCCACTCTCTCTTCCACCCCGCTGGCTGGCGCCGTCATGAGCCCCTCAGCCACCAGGCTGAGGCACGGCGACCACCCAACGTGTTCACCACCCTTCACTCCCCCGACTGACCCAGATAGCTTCCTGTCTCCCCGCTATAACTTCTCCCCCACGTCACCCTGACTCCTCCCTCTCGGATCGTCATATCCGCCCCGCCCATTTACGCCCGCATTACATTCGTGTGAGTCGATGAGCCTCTGTCTGAGTCTATGGGTCTCTGTGTGAGTCGATGTGTCTCTGTGTGAGTCGATGGGTCTCTGTGTGAGTCTATGGGTCTCTGTGTGAGTCTATGGGTCTCTGTGTGAGTCTATGGGTCTCTGTGTGAGTCGATGTGTCTCTGTGTGAGTCTATGGAACTCTCTGTGAGTCAATGGTAATCTATGTGAGTCCATGTATGTCTGTTGAAATTATTTTGCACCGTACGTAGCCAACCATGCTAATCGGAGGTACGGGACGACGGACAACAATCTAAACACAACAACAACAAGAAGCAGTTTTAAAGAAATGAGTTCGTTAATTTTGATGATGATGATGATTTAAAGGTGCATCACAGCTCCAAGTAGCGTTCCTAATATCGGATGGAAGAGCATTCCAGACGGCCACAGAAAGCGTAACTGAAAGCGCACGATGCAGTGTGATGAGTCCATGGGTCTCCGTGTGATGAGTCTATGGGTCTCTGTGTGATGAGTCTATGGGTCTCTGTGTGATGAGTCTATGGGTCTCTGTGTGATGAGTCCATGGGTCTCTGTGTGACGAGTCCATGGGTCTCTGTGTGATGAGTCTATGGGTCTCTGTGTGATGAGTCCATGGGTCTCCGTGTGATGAGTCTATGGGTCTCTGTGTGACGAGTCCATGGGTCTCTGTGTGATGAGTCTATGGGTCTCTGTGTGATGAGTCCATGGGTCTCCGTGTGATGAGTCTATGGGTCTCTGTGTGATGAGTCCATGGGTCTCCGTGTGATGAGTCTATGGGTCTCTGTGTGACGAGTCCATGGGTCTCTGTGTGATGAGTCTATGGGTCTCTGTGTGATGAGTCCATGGGTCTCTGTGTGATGAGTCCATGGGTCTCTGTGTGACGAGTCTATGGGTCTCTGTGTGATGAGTCCATGGGTCTCTGTGTGACGAGTCCATGGGTCTCTGTGTGATGAGTCCATGGGTCTCTGTGTGATGAGTCCATGGGTCTCTGTGTGACGAGTCCATGGGTCTCCGTGTGATGAGTCCATGGGTCTCCGTGTGATGAGTCCATGGGTCTCTGTGTGATGAGTATATGGGTCTCCGTGTGATGAGTCCATGGGTCTCTGTGTGATGAGTCCATGGGTCTCCGTGTGATGAGTCCATGTGACGAGTCTATGGCCCTCTGTGTGGTGAGTCTATGGGTCTCTGTGTGATGAGTCCATGGGTCTCTGTGTGATGAGTCCATGGGTCTCCGTGTGATGAGTCCATGTGACGAATCTATGGCTCTCTGTGTGGTGAGTCTATGGGTCTCTGTGTGATGAGTCCATGGGTCTCACTGTGATGAGTCCATGGGTCTCCGTGTGATGAGTCCATGTGACGAGTCTATGGCTCTCTGTGTGGTGAGTCCATGGGTCTCTGTGTGATGAGTCCATGGGTCTCTGTGTGATGAGTCCATGGGTCTCTGTGTGATGAGTCTATGGGTCTCTGTGTGATGAGTCCATGGGTCTCTGTGTGATGAGTCCATGGGTCTCCGTGTGATGAGTCCATGGGTCTCTGTGTGATGAGTCTATGGCTCTCTGTGTGGTGAGTCTATGGGTCTCTGTGTGATGAGTCCATGGGTCTCTGTGTGATGAGTCCATGGGTCTCTGTGTGATGAGTCCATGGTCTCTGTGTGATGAGTCCATGGGTCTCTGTGTGATGAGCTCATGGGTCTCTGTGTGATGAGTCCATGGGTCTCTGTGTGATGAGTCCATGGGTCTCTGTGTGATGAGTCTATGGGTCTCTGTGTGATGAGTCCATGGGTCTCTCTGTGTGATGAGTCCATGGGTCTCTGTGTGATGAGTCCATGGGTCTCTGTGTGATGAGTCCATGGGTCTCTGTGTGATGAGTCCCATGGGTCTCGTGTGATGAGTCCATGGGTCTCCGTGTGATGCATGTCCTATGGGTCTCTGTGTGATGAGTCCATGGGTCTCTGTGTGATGAGTCCATGGGTCTCCGTGTGATGAGTCTATGGGTCTCTGTGTGATGAGTCTATGGGTCTCCGTGTGATGAGTCCTATGGGTCTCTCGTGTGATGAGTCTATGGGTCTCCGTGTGATGAGTCCATGGGTCTCCGTGTGATGAGTCCATGGGTCTCCGTGTGATGAGTCCATGGGTCTCCGTGTGATGAGTCTATGGGTCTCCGTGTGATGAGTCTATGGGTCTCCGTGTGATGAGGTCCATGGGTCTCTGTGTGATGAGTCTATGGGTATCTGTGTGATGAGTCTATGGGTCTCCGTGTGATGAGTATATGGGTCTCCGTGTGATGAGTCCATGGGTCTCCGTGTGATGAGTCTATGGGTCTCTGTGTGATGAGTCTATGGGTCTCCGTGTGATGAGTCCATGGGTCTCCGTGTGATGAGTCCATGGGTCTCTGTGTGATGAGTCCATGGGTCTCTGTGTGATGAGTCCATGGGTCTCTGTGTGATGAGTATATGGGTCTCTGTGTGATGAGTCCATGGGTTTCTGTGTGATGAGTCCATGGGTCTCTGTGTGATGAGTCCATGGGTCTCTGTGTGATGAGTCCATGGGTCTCTGTGTGATGAGTCCATGGGTCTCTGTGTGATGAGTATATGGGTCTCTGTGTGATGAGTCCATGGGTTTCTGTGTGATGAGTCCATGGGTCTCTGTGTGATGAGTCCATGGGTCTCTGTGTGATGAGTCCATGGGTCTCTGTGTGATGAGTCTATGGGTCTCTGTGTGATGAGTTCATGGGTCTCTGTGTGATGAGTCCATGGGTCTCTGTGTGATGAGTCCATGGGTCTCTGTGTGATGAGTCCATGGGTCTCTGTGTGATGAGTCCATGGGTCTCTGTGTGATGAGTCCATGGGTCTCCGTGTGATGAGTCCATGGGTCTCCGTGTGATGAGTCCATGGGTCTCCGTGTGATGAGTCCATGGGTCTCTGTGTGATGAGTCCATGGGTCTCTGTGTGATGAGTCTATGGGTCTCCGTGTGATGAGTCTATGGGTCTCTGTGTGATGAGTCCATGGGTCTCCGTGTGATGAGTCTATGGGTCTCTGTGTGATGAGTCTATGGGTCTCCGTGTGATGAGTCCATGGGTCTCCGTGTGATGAGTCCATGGGTCTCCGTGTGATGAGTCCATGGGTCTCCGTGTGATGAGTCTATGGGTCTCCGTGTGATGAGTCTATGGGTCTCCGTGTGATGAGTCTATGGGTCTCCGTGTGATGAGTCCATGGGTCTCTGTGTGATGAGTCTATGGGTATCTGTGTGATGAGTCTATGGGTCTCCGTGTGATGAGTATATGGGTCTCCGTGTGATGAGTCCATGGGTCTCCGTGTGATGAGTCTATGGGTCTCTGTGTGATGAGTCTATGGGTCTCCGTGTGATGAGTCCATGGGTCTCCGTGTGATGAGTCTATGGGTCTCTGTGTGATGAGTCTATGGGTCTCTGTGTGATGAGTCCATGGGTCTCTGTGTGATGAGTCTATGGGTCTCTCTGTGATGAGTCTATGGGTCTCTGTGTGATGAGTCTATGGGTCTCCGTGTGATGAGTCTATGGGTCTCCGTGTGATGAGTCCATGGGTCTCCGTGTGATGAGTCTATGGGTCTCTGTGTGATGAGTCCATGGGTCTCTGTGTGATGAGTCCATGGGTCTCTGTGTGATTAGTCTATGGGTCTCCGTGTGATGAGTCTATGGGTCTCCGTGTGACGAGTCTATGGGTCTCCGTGTGATGAGTCCATGGGTCTCCGTGTGATGAGTCTATGGGTCTCTGTGTGATGAGTCCATGGGTCTCCGTGTGATGAGTCTATGGGTCTCCGTGTAACGAGTCTATGGGTCTCTGTGTGATGAGTCCATGGGTCTCCGTGTGATGAGTCCATGGGTCTCTGTGTGATGAGTATATGGGTCTCTGTGTGATGAGTCCATGGGTCTCTGTGTGATGAATATATGGGTCTCTGTGTGATGAGTCCATGGGTCTCTGTGTGATGAGTATATGGGTCTCTGTGTGATGAGTCCATGGGTCTCTGTGTGATGAATATATGGGTCTCTGTGTGATGAGTCCATGGGTCTCTGTGTGATGAGTATATGGGTCTCTGTGTGATGAGTCCATGGGTCTCTGTGTAATGAATATATGGGTCTCCGTGTGATGAGTCCATGGGTCTCTGTGTGATGAGGATATGGGTCTCTGTGTGATGAGTCCATGGGTCTCTGTGTGATGAATATATGGGTCTCTGTGTGATGAGTCCATGGGTCTCTGTGTGACGAGTCTATAGGTCTCTGTGTGATGAGTCTATGGGTATCTGTGTGACGAGTCTATGGGTCTCCGTGTGATGAGTCCATGGGTCTCCGTGTGATGAGTCCATGGGTCTCTGTGTGATGAGTCCATGGGTCTCTGTGTGATGAGTCCATGGGTCTCCGTGTGATGAGTCTATGGGTCTCTGTGTGATGAGTCCATGGGTCTCCGTGTGATGAGTCTATGGGTCTCTGTGTGATGAGTCTATGGGTCTCCGTGTGATGAGTCCATGGGTCTCCGTGTGATGAGTCCATGGGTCTCCGTGTGATGAGTCCATGGGTCTCCGTGTGATGAGTCTATGGGTCTCCGTGTGATGAGTCTATGGGTCTCCGTGTGATGAGTCTATGGGTCTCCGTGTGATGAGTCCATGGGTCTCTGTGTGATGAGTCTATGGGTATCTGTGTGATGAGTCTATGGGTCTCCGTGTGATGAGTATATGGGTCTCCGTGTGATGAGTCCATGGGTCTCCGTGTGATGAGTCTATGGGTCTCTGTGTGATGAGTCTATGGGTCTCCGTGTGATGAGTCCATGGGTCTCCGTGTGATGAGTCTATGGGTCTCTGTGTGATGAGTCTATGGGTCTCTGTGTGATGAGTCCATGGGTCTCTGTGTGATGAGTCTATGGGTCTCTCTGTGATGAGTCTATGGGTCTCTGTGTGATGAGTCTATGGGTCTCCGTGTGATGAGTCTATGGGTCTCCGTGTGATGAGTCCATGGGTCTCCGTGTGATGAGTCTATGGGTCTCTGTGTGATGAGTCCATGGGTCTCTGTGTGATGAGTCCATGGGTCTCTGTGTGATGAGTCTATGGGTCTCCGCGTGATGAGTCTATGGGTCTCCGTGTGACGAGTCTATGGGTCTCCGTGTGATGAGTCCATGGGTCTCCGTGTGATGAGTCTATGGGTCTCTGTGTGATGAGTCCATGGGTCTCCGTGTGATGAGTCTATGGGTCTCCGTGTGACGAGTCTATGGGTCTCTGTGTGATGAGTCCATGGGTCTCCGTGTGATGAGTCCATGGGTCTCTGTGTGATGAGTATATGGGTCTCTGTGTGATGAGTCCATGGGTCTCTGTGTGATGAATATATGGGTCTCTGTGTGATGAGTCCATGGGTCTCTGTGTGACGAGTCTATGGGTCTCTGTGTGATGAGTCTATGGGTATCTGTGTGACGAGTCTATGGGTCTCCGTGTGATGAGTCCATGGGTCTCCGTGTGATGAGTCCATGGGTCTCTGTGTGATGAGTCTATGGGTCTCTGTGTGACGAGTCCATGGGTCTCTGTGTGACGAGTCTATGGGTCTATGTGTGATGAGTCTATGGGTTTCCATGTGACGAGTCTATGGGTCTCTGTGTGATGAGTCCATGGGTCTCTGTGTGATGAGTATATGGGTCTCTGTGTGATGAGTCTATGGGTCTCTGTGTGATGAGTATATGGGTCTATGTGTGATGAGTCTATGGGTCTCTGTGTGATGAGTCTATGGGTCTATGTGTGATGAGTCTATGGGTCTCTGTGTGATGAGTCTATGGGTCTCTGTGTGATGAGTCCATGGGTCTCTGTGTGATGAGTCCATGGGTCTCTGTGTGATGAGTCAACGGGTCTCTGTGTGATGAGTCTATGGGTCTCTGTGTGATGAGTCTATGGGTCTCTGTGTGATGAGTCTATGGGTCTCTGTGTGATGAGTCCATGGGTCTCTGTGTGATGAGTCAACGGGTCTCTGTGTGATGAGTCTATGGGTCTCTGTGTGATGAGTCTATGGGTCTCTGTGTGATGAGTCGATGGGTCTCTGTGTGATGAGTCTATGGGTCTCTGTGTGATGAGTCTATGGGTCTCTGTGTGATGAGTCTATGGGTCTCTGTGTGATGAGTCCATGGGTCTCCGTGTGATGAGTCTATGGGTCTCTGTGTGATGAGTCCATGGGTCTTCGTGTGATGAGTCTATGGGTCTCTGTGTGATGAGTCCATGGGTCTCCGTGTGATGAGTCCATGGGTCTCCGTGTGATGAGTCCATGGGTCTCTGTGTGATGAGTATATGGGTCTCTGTGTGATGAGTCCATGGGTCTCCGTGTGATGAGTCCATGTGACGAGTCTATGGCCCTCTGTGTGGTGAGTCTATGGGTCTCTGTGTGATGAGTCCATGGGTCTCTGTGTGATGAGTCCATGGGTCTCCGTGTGATGAGTCCATGTGACGAGTCTATGGCTCTCTGTGTGGTGAGTCTATGGGTCTCTGTGTGATGAGTCCATGGGTCTCAGTGTGATGAGTCCATGGGTCTCCGTGTGATGAGTCCATGTGACGAGTCTATGGCTCTCTGTGTGGTGAGTCCATGGGTCTCTGTGTGATGAGTCCATGGGTTTCTGTGTGATGAGTCCATGGGTTTCTGTGTGATGAGTCCATGGGTCTCTGTGTGATGAGTCCATGGGTCTCTGTGTGATGAGTCTATGGGTCTCTGTGTGATGAGTCCATGGGTTTCTGTGTGATGAGTCCATGGGTCTCTGTGTGATGAGTCCATGGGTCTCTGTGTGATGAGTCCATGGGTCTCTGTGTGATGAGTCCATGGGTTTCTGTGTGATGAGTCCATGGGTCTCTGTGTGATGAGTCCATGGGTCTCTGTGTGATGAGTCCATGGGTTTCTGTGTGATGAGTCCATGGGTCTCTGTGTGATGAGTCCATGGGTCTCTGTGTGATGAGTCCATGGGTCTCTGTGTGATGAGTCTATGGGTCTCTGTGTGATGAGTCCATGGGTCTCTGTGTGATGAGTCCATGGGTCTCTGTGTGATGAGTCCATGGGTCTCTGTGTGATGAGTCCATGGGTATCTGTGTGATGAGTCCATGGGTCTCTGTGTGATGAGTCCATGGGTCTCCGTGTGATGAGTCCATGGGTCTCCGTGTGATGAGTCCATGGGTCTCCGTGTGATGAGTCCATGGGTCTCTGTGTGATGAGTCCATGGGTCTCTGTGTGATGAGTCCATGGGTCTCCGTGTGATGAGTCTATGGGTCTCTGTGTGATGAGTCCATGGGTCTCCGTGTGATGAGTCTATGGGTCTCTGTGTGATGAGTCTATGGGTCTCCGTGTGATGAGTCCATGGGTCTCCGTGTGATGAGTCCATGGGTCTCCGTGTGATGAGTCCATGGGTCTCCGTGTGATGAGTCTATGGGTCTCCGTGTGATGAGTCTATGGGTCTCCGTGTGATGAGTCTATGGGTCTCCGTGTGATGAGTCCATGGGTCTCTGTGTGATGAGTCTATGGGTATCTGTGTGATGAGTCTATGGGTCTCCGTGTGATGAGTATATGGGTCTCCGTGTGATGAGTCCATGGGTCTCCGTGTGATGAGTCTATGGGTCTCTGTGTGATGAGTCTATGGGTCTCCGTGTGATGAGTCCATGGGTCTCCGTGTGATGAGTCCATGGGTCTCTGTGTGATGAGTCCATGGGTCTCTGTGTGATGAGTCCATGGGTCTCTGTGTGATGAGTATATGGGTCTCTGTGTGATGAGTCTATGGGTCTCTGTGTGATGAGTCCATGGGTCTCTGTGTGATGAGTCCATGGGTCTCTGTGTGATGAGTCCATGGGTCTCTGTGTGATGAGTCTATGGGTTTCTGTGTGATGAGTCCATGTGTCTCTGTGTGATGAGTCCATGGGTCTCTGTGTGATGAGTCTATGGGTCTCTGTGTGATGAGTCTATGGGTCTCTGTGTGGTGAGTCCATGGGTCTCTGTGTGACGAGTCTATGGGTCTCTGTGTGATAAGTCCATGGGTCTCTGTGTGACGAGTCCATGGGTCTCTGTGTGATGAGTTCATGGGTCTCTGTGTGACGAGTCTATGGGTCTCTGTGTGGTGAGTCTATGGGTCTCTGTGTGATGAGTCTATGGGTCTCTGTGTGACGAGTCTATGGGTCTCTGTGTGATGAGTCTATGGGTCTCTGTGTGGTGAGTCCATTGGTCTCTGTGTGATGAGTCTATGGGTCTCTGTGTGACGAGTCTATGGGTCTCTGTGTGATGAGTCTATGGGTCTCTGTGTGATGAGTCTATGGTCTCTGTGTGACGAGTCTATGGGTCTCCGTGTGATGAGTCCATGGGTCTCTGTGTGATGAGTCAATGGGTCTCTGTGTGATGAGTCTATGGGTCTCTGTGTGATGAGTCTATGGGTCTCTGTGTGATGAGTCTATGGGTCTCTGTGTGATGAGTCAATGGGTCTCTGTGTGATGAGTCAATGGGTCTCTGTGTGATGAGTCTATGGGTCTCTGTGTGATGAGTCTATGGGTCTCTGTGTGATGAGTCCATGGGTCTCTGTGTGATGAGTCTATGGGTCTCTGTGTGATGAGTCCATGGGTTTCCATGTGACGAGTCCATGGGTCTCCGTGTGATGAGTCCATGGGTCTCTGTGTGATGAGTCCATGTGTCTCTGTGTGATGAGTCCATGGGTCTCTGTGTGGTGAGTCTATGGGTCTCTGTGTGATGAGTCCATGGGTCTCTGTGTGATGAGTCCATGGGTCTATGTGTGGTGAGTCCATGGGTCTCTGTGTGATGAGTCTATGGGTCTCTGTGTGATGAGTCCATGGGTCTCTGTGTGGTGAGTCTATGGGTCTCTGTGTGGTGAGTCCATGGGTTTCCATGTGACGAGTCTATGGGCCTCTATGCATGTCCACACGTCTAACTTCTTTCGCACCGTACGTACGCCACCCGCGGCTTAGATCGAAGTGTGCCTTGATCTTCATCGTAGCTTCGTCATCGCTTCACAAGCGCTCGCCCCAAAACTCCGTTGTAGGCTACACCGGGGGGGAGGAGGGAGGGTGGGGGTCACGGCGGGGCCAATGGTGGGAGTAGGAGGAGGTGGAAGAGGAGGAGGAGGGTGGGTGGAGGGGATGGAAAATCGTAGATCTTTGTTCTCCTGCGTCCACAAATGCTGCGTTTCGGCGATTACAACCAGAATAAGTAAACCCGTAAAAACAAAGTTTTTCACTCTAAATCCTTTATATGCGTGGCGGCTAGAGTCCTCTCGTCCTCTGGCTTGAGATGGCTGCCACATATGGGTCAGATGATTGTCTGCAGTATTAAACAATTGGTAATTAAATATTTAATTTGTTTTCCCTAAACAGTGTAACATTTTGTAAAACATTTTTCACGAACATTAATTGTCTCGCACAACGAGTCTGTGTGCAAAATCTCAGCTCGATTGGATCACGGGAAGTGGGTTAAAAAACGACCGAAAGGTTTGCACGGTCGTAAGCAAGCAAGCAAGCACGCAAGCGAACTTAATATAAAGGATTTAAAAAAAAGGCAGAGACGAGAGGAGAGAGAGAGATGGAGAGACTTTATACTTTTTAACAACTTTTATTCCCGCCAGCAGCAACAGCACTGGAGGTGATTCCGATACGAAATACACAAAGTCACCAGCAACACAAAGAATCGCTATAAATCCACGCGCTGTGGCGCTAAATGCACCGCGCACAACACGAAATAAAAGTCACGTGGTGGTGGTGGTCATCGCGCACGCCACGGTGACGAGCGAGCGCTTCAGAAGGTGAACACCACGAGGGTGACGTCCACGCTGCTACAGAGAGGGGCTTGTCCGGCTCCCCAGCGTTCGAAGAAGACGTGCTGCACATCACCGACACGTGTGTGGTACATGGCGTGCTCCAGCCGGAGCCGCGCCTTGAGCAGGCCCCTGAACACTGGAAGCTCAGAGCAGCCGTCAGTGTCACCTTGCAGCATAAAAATATAAAAAAATATCCCGACGTTTCGATCGCAACACAAGCTGCTGCTTTTTCTCTCTCTCTCTTCTCACCTGAAGACGATCGCTTGTGTTGCGATCGAAATGTCGTGATATTTTTTAATATTTTTATATCTAAGTGGCTTTACCGATAGACCCATGGAATTCGTATGCCTGCAGGCACGAAAGCTTTAAGTCACAGATTTATCTACGAATGGTTGGGTTATTCACAGTTTTTTTTATCAATCAATCATCCATCCATAATGTTGATCTGAAGGTTTCGTGACTGCAGGAATCCATACTCTTTGGTTCTTTCGGTAAAGTCACGTAGGTAGAAACATAAAATAAAAATAAAATAATTCACGACGTTTCGGGCGCAACACAAGCGTCCGAAACGTCGTGAATTATTTTATTTTATTTTCACCTACGTGACTTTACCGACAGAACCAAATAGCATACATCATGTGTGTGTAGTGGCCTTGCATGACGACAGAGACGGTTCAACTTGAGGCAACACGCATTTGTTATTCTCAACTCAACAGCTCACACTCGAAGAGGTAAGGGGCCTCTTCACCCGTTCGACCGAGGGAAGAGATTCCCCAGTGAACGCCCCAAGTTAACTCTCCTACTTCCCTCCATCCTACGATCTTCCTCTCAAGGAGACGAACTGACCTGGCCCAGCTTCGGCACAGGTGTAGAGAAGTTCCGACGGACGCACTCGGAGACAGAGGTAAGTTCAGGGCTTTCGCCAGGGCTTATCAAAGCTTTTACACCATTGGAACCTCGTTTTCCAGTAAAAAAATATGATAATTGTTTTTTTACCCTTCTATCTGGCAACAAAACTGACACCTTTTTTAAAATCCTTAATATTAAGTTCACTTGCTTGCTTGCTTAGGACCGTGCAAATCTTTCGGTCGTTTTTTAACCCACTTCCCGTGATCCAATCGAGCTGACATTTGCCACACAGACTCGTTGTGCGTGACAATTAATGTTCGTGAAAAACATATTCAAAAATTTTACACTTTTTAGGACAAAAATATTATATTTAATTACCAATTGCTTAGTGGTGCAATGCAATCATCTGACCCATAGGTTGCCGCTATCTCAAGCCAGAGGACGAGAGGACTCTAGCCGCCACGCATATAAATGATTTATAGTGAAAAACTTAGTTTTTACGGGTTATACTTGTTACAAGGAGTCATGTTTACATAGACCACAATACCTGTGCACCTTTTGGCGTCATCTGGTCCAACCCATGTGAGACTAGGCTCTAAGGAAAGCTGTCTCGGATGTGGACCAATCAACTTCAAGGACAGTGCATACATTATCAGAGTTATGTATTTTGTTTGCATTATGACTGCAGGTATTGTGGTTTATGTAAACATGACTCCTTGTAAAAAAAGGTGTCAGTTTTGTTGCCAGATAGAAGGGTAAAAAACCAATGATCTTATTAAAGCTGTAACAATAATACACAGCAGGGTACACAACTCCCAGGGTCTAGGGGTCCTACTCTGAGTCCGGGTCTCTGCCGGCTCGCTCCGGTCTCTCTCTCTCTCGTGTCGGATCGTGAACTCTGCCGACTCCACCGAGCGGAGAGAGAAGCACCTCTACAGCTACTACCACCGGCTTCTCCCCAGACTCACTATTCAATCCCGCTCTCTACCCACTGGTTCCCTCTTCACCCTGCTTACTCTACCCGTTCCCACACTAACCACGCTTACATTTCGATTTAAAGCTTTCGTGACTGCAGGGATTCATCTTCTTGGTTCTTTCGTCAAAGTCACGTAGAATGGAAATAATGAAATAATAATAATAAAACATAATAAAATAATTCTCACGACGTTTCGGCTACAACGCAAGCAGCCGTCCTCAGGTGAAGAACAGGTCTGTCGGAAAGACAGCGTCTGAATGAACATTGAATGAACATTCAGATGCTGTCTTTCCGACAGCCCTGTTCTTCACGTGACAGACCTGTTCTTCACCTGAGGACGGCTGATTGCGTTGTGGCCGAAACGTAGTGAGAATAATTTTATTATGTTTTATTTTTATTATTTTATTATTTCCATTCTACGTGACTTCACCGAAAGAACCAAGCAGATGACCCCGCTTACGTCACGGGGTCTCCCTTAAGTACCACGGGAGACGTGACGTCATCGTCTTCACTGGTTCTTCGTCTTCGGCTTGATCCAACTGCCCCTCTGCTCTCAGGGTCCCGACTTTTATACGATTCCCCACCGAGGGGCGGGTTTCTGTGGGACCACACCCAGCCCACAGCGCGTTCCAACATCACCACCACGTACGTACATCCACAGCATTGGCGATGTGAGTACGACGTTTCGCCGGTAAATGCAACGAGATTCATCAGGCCACGTCCCCTAAGCGTTCAGCTGACAAAAACGATCCTTGTTCCATTGCCCAGACAAAGAGGAGATTAGGTCGCACATCCTCGATTCCCTCGTTTGCGTACTTTGATATCGGCCCCCCAAAAAAGAACACGTCTCAAAGAGCTATCGGTGCTATTGATGATCGAGTTTGCTGCTGCTGCTGCCGCTGTTGTTGTTGTCAACGTCCAGAGGGGGTTTGATCCTCATCCATTCGACTCAATTTGCTCTCCCACAGATTAGGCGACACGGATAACGTGATGGGGGCAGGGAGGGGGCGGTGGGTGGGTGGGAGGGGATGGAGTAGGGGGTGGGAATAGGAAGTGGGGGGGGGGGGTTTATCGGGAAAGGGAGCGGTGGCGCAGCGGTTAGCGCGACCCGAGTTCGCCGTCACCGGCAAAACCGTGCGGTCACGATTGGGTGGCCCCCTGGGGCTACTCGGGCCTCAAGTGAGTGTCTGGTGTCAGTGTTGTTGTAAAGAGAGCCAAAGGCGGCCGGGCGTGGTGCTGGCCACCCCCCCCCCTCGTTGAACTTCTTTCGCACCGTACGTAGCCAACCGTGCTATTCGGAGGTGCCGGGTGTAAGGAAAACAAACTCATCATAACAACAAGAAGACGCAGTTCTAACAAAGTGAGTTTGTCATTTTAGCTGATGATGATTTAAAAGCGCACCACAGCTCCCGGTGGCTTCCTCATGTCCGAAGGAAGAGAGCGTTCCAGACGGCCCCAGAAGCAGCGCAATTATTTTACCGTCTTTTGGCTGCCGCGGTGGCTAGGAGATGTTCACTACCTCGCCTGGTGTGCAGGAGGTTCGTGGGTTCGATCCCCACCTTTGACGATGCCTGCTGATGTATATTTGGAGTTTGCGTGTCTCTCTCATCATCATCATCACGGTGGCTAGGAGATGTTAACTACCTCGCCTGGCATACAGGAGGTCGTGGGTTCAATACCGACCCCTGACGATCCCTGCTGCTCTATATTTGGAGTTTGCGTGTCTCTCTCATCATCATCATCACGGTGGCTAGGAGATGTTGACTACCTCGCTTGGTATACAGGAGGTTCGTGGGTTCGATCCCGACCCCTGACGATGCCTGCTGCTGCTGTATATTTGGAGTCTGCGTGTCTCTCTCTGCCTGTGGTGAGATATTGACTACCTCGCCTGGTGTACAGGAGGTCGTGGGTTCGATCCCAACTCTGACAATGCCTGCTGCTGTATATTTGGAGTCTGCGTGTCTCTCTCCCCGTGGTGGTCGCGTGGATTTTTCTCCGAGGTCCTCCGGTTTATTTTCCCCTCCACATTCAGAATCAACGTCACCACGCGTATCGAGTTGTCTGCTGCCTATAAATGCCCACGTGGTGACGATGATGACGATGATAAGCCCCCTTAGTTGGCCTCTCATTTGTGACCGCCAGGGTCGCTTCTGCAAAAGAGCTACGATAGAATTCAGTGGTGGTACCTTACCTGGTGAACAGCACTTGCCCCGACAGTCTGCCAAAGGCTACACGGGTGATCTTTGTCTTTACCTTTGTATAGGGGTGATGGGTGGGTAGGGGGGCAATAGACTCACAGTTGAATAATTATTTCCGGATTTCAGAAACGTCATCCCTGGGGTTTGTAATTACTGCTCCGATCGGGACATGTGGCGCTTTGGGTCCCGTTAATGATGAATTATCGGACGAGGAGGAGGAGGACTTTAGCTTACTGGATTGACATCGCTGGGCTAATGCGACAACATACACTCGTCATGCGTGGGTGGACACGTGCACACACACACACACGTGTACACACACACACACGTGTACACACATACGTGCACACACACACGTGCACACATACACACGTGTACACACACACGTGCACACACACACGCGTGCACACACACACGTGCACACACACACACACGTGCACACACACACGTGTACACACACAAACACACGTGCACACACACACACGTGCACACACACACACACGTGCACACACACGTGTATACACACACACGTGTATACACACACACGTGTACACACACAAACACGAAGACAAAGATCCTCCTATGAATGAGACGAAGATAAAGATCCCCCGTGTAGCCTGTAACAGACTGTTGGGGCAAGTGCTGTTAGCGAGCACCTATGAAGGCCGCAACAGGCACTGCCCAAGCCACTCCCCACTCCACTCCCCAAGCCACTCCCCACTCCACTCCCCACTCCACTCCCCACTCCACTCCCCACTCCCCACTCCACTCCCCACTCCACTCTCCACTCCACTCCCCAAGACACTCCCCACTCCACTCCCCACTCCACTCCCCACTCCACTCCCCACTCCGCTCCCCAATCCACTCCCCACTCCGCTCTCCACTCCCCACTCCGATCTCCACTCCACTCCCCACTCCACTCCCCACTCACTCCCCCTCCACTCCCCACTCCACTCCCCAAGCCACTCCCCACTCCACTCCCCACTCCACTCCCCACTCCACTCCCCACTCTACTCCCCACTCCACTCCCCACTCCACTCCCCACTCCACTCCCCACGCCACTCCCCACTCCACTCCCCACCCCACTCCCCACTCCACTCCCCACTCCACTCCCCACTCCACTCCCCAAGCCACTCCCCACTCCACTCCCCACTCCACTCCCCACTCCACTCCCCACTCCACTCCCCACTCCACTCCCCACCACCACTCCCCAAGCCACTCCCCACTCTACTCCCCACTCTACTCCCCACTCCACTCCCCACTCCACTCCCCACTCCACTCCCCACTCCACTCCCCACTCTACTCCCCACTCCACTCCCCACTCCACTCCCCAAGCCACTCCCCACTCCACTCCCCACTCCACTCCCCACTCCACTCCACTCCACTCCCCACTCCACTCCCCACTCCACTCCCCACTCCACTCCCCAATCCACTCCCCACGCCACTCCCCACTCCACTCCCCACTCCACTCCCAACTCCACTCCCCACTCCCCACTCCACTCCACTCTCCACTCCACTCCCCACTCTACTCTCCACTCCCCACTCCACCCCACTCCCCACTCCACTCCCCACTCCACTCCCCACTCCACTCCCCACGCCACTCCCCACTCCACTCCCCACTCCACTCCCCACTCCACTCCCCACTCCACTCCCCACTCCACTCCCCACTCCACTCCCCACTCCACTCCACTCCCCACTCCACTCCCCACTCCACTCCCCACTCCACTCCCCACTCCACTCCCCACTCCACTCCCCCCGCCACTCCCCACTCCACTCCCCACTCCACTCCTCACTCCACTCCCCACTCCACTCCCCACTCCACTCCCCACTCCACTCCCCAAGCCACTCCCCACTCCACTCCCCACTCCACTCCCCACTCCCCACTCCACTCCCCACTCCACTCCACTCCCCACTCCCCACTCCACTCCCCACTCCACTCCCCAAGCCACTCCCCACTTCACTCCCCACTCCACTCCCCACTCAACTCCCCACTCCCCACTCCCCACTCCCCACTCCACTCCCCACCCCACTCCCCACCCCACTCCCCACTCCACTCCCCACCCCAATCCCCACCCCACTCCCCACCCCACTCCCCACTCCACTCCCCACTCCACTCCCCACTCCCCACTCCCCACTCCGCACTCCACTCCCCACTCCACTCCCCCCGCCACTCCCCACTCCACTCCTCACTCCACTCCTCACTCCACTCCCCACTCCACTCCCCACCCCACTCCCCAAGCCACTCCCCACTCCACTCCCCACTCCACTCCCCACTCCACTCCCCACTCCACTCCCCACTCCACTCCCCACTCCCCACTCCACTCCACTCCCCACTCCACTCCCCACTCCACTCCCCACGCCACTCCCCACTCCCCACTCCACTCCCCACTCCACTCCCCACTCCCCACTTCACTCTCCACTCCACTCCCCAAGCCACTCCCCACTCCACTCCCCACTCCACTCCACTCCACACTCCACTCCCCACTCCACTCTCCACCCACTCCCCACTCCACTCCCCACCCCACTCCCCACTCCACTCCCCACTCCACTCCACTCCACTCCCACTCCACTCCCCACTCCACTCCCCACGCCACTCCCCACTCCATTCCCCACTCCACTCCCCACTCCACTCCACTCCCACTCACTCCCCACTCCACTCCCCACGCCACTCTCCACTCCCCACTCCACTCTCCACTCCACTCCCCAAGCCACTCCCCACTCCACTCCCCACTCCACTCCCCACTCCACTCCACTCCACACTCCACTCCACACTCCACTCCCCACTCCACTCCCCACTCCACTCCCCACTCCACTCCCCACTCCACTCCCCACTCTCCACTCCACTCCCCACTCCGCACTCACCACTCCCACTCCACTCCTCACTCCACTCCCCACTCCACTCCCCACTTCACTCCCCACTCCACTCCCCACTCCACTCCACTCCCCACTCCACTCCCCACTCCACTCCCCACTCCACTCCCCACTTCACTCCCCTCTCCACTCCACTCCCCACTCTCCACTCCACTCCCCACTCCACTCCGCACTCCACTCCACTCCCCACTCCACTCCTCACTCCACTCCCCACTCCACTCCCCACTTCACTCCCCACTCCACTTTCCACTCCACTCCCCACTCCACTCCCCACTCCACTCCACTGCACACTCCACTCCACACTCCACTCCCCACTCCACTCCACTCCCCACTCCACTCCCCACTCCACTCCCCACTCCACTCCCCACTCCACTCCACTCCCCACTCTCCACTCCACTCCCCACTCCACTCCGCACTCCACTCCACTCCCCACTCCACTCCTCACTCCACTCCCCACTTCACTCCCCACTTCACTCCCCACTCCACTCCCCACTCCACTCCCCACTCCACTCCCCAGGCCACGCCCCAGGCCACTCTCATACCGATAAGGACTCATAGAGATACACAGAGACTCATAGAGATACACATAGACTCATAGAGATACATAGAGATACACAGAGACACACAGAGACTCATAGAAATACACATAGACTCATAGAGATACACAGAGACACACAGAGACTCATAGAGATACACAGAGACTCATAGAGATACACAGAGACTCATAGAGACTCATAGAAATACATAAAGCCTCATAGAGATACACAGAGACTCATAGAGAAACATAGTCAAACAGACCAATGAGACTCATTGAGATACGTAGCGAATCATAGAGACTCACAGAGACTCATAGAGACACATAGAGACTCATAGAGACACACAGAGGCTCACAGCGATACACAGAGATTCATACAGATACACAGAGACTCATAGAGATACACAGAGACTCATAGAGACTCATAGAGATACACAGAGACTCATAGAGACACACAGAGGCTCATAGCGATACACAGAGACTCATACAGATACACAGAGACTCATAGAGATACACAGAGACTCACAGAGACTCATAGAGATACACAGAGACTCATAGAGACACACAGAGGCTCATAGCGATACACAGAGACTCATACAGATACACAGAGACTCATAGAGACTCATAGAGATACACAGAAACTCATATATATACAGAGACTCATAGAGACACGCCGAGACGGGGTGAGAAGTGGGGCTAAGTCCTGCCCCCCCCCTACCGCAGCTGGCGTCAACACGCACGAGATGAACTCACCAAGTCGTCTGCGCATTCACTGCAGCGGAGATTTGCGTCCGATGTGATTTCCTCGCGACACTCCACTCAACCCCGCAGCTCCCCCCATCGCCACCCCCAACCCCATCACCACTCCCCACCCATCACCATCATCACCACCCATCACCATCATCACCACCCATCACCACCACCACCATCTTCACCACCCCCATCCATCAACGTCATCACCACCCATCACCATCATCACCACCACCCCCACCCATCACCATCATCACCACCCATCACCATCATCACCATCACCACCCCCATCGCCACCCCCAACCCCATCACCACTCCCCACTAAACCATCACCCCCAACCCCATCACCACTGCCCACCCATCACCATCATCACCACCCATCACCACCACCATCATCACCACCCCCACCCATCACCATCATCACCACCCATCACCATCATCACCACCCATCACCATCATCACCACCCATCACCATCATCACCACCCATCACCATCATCACCACCCATCACCATCATCATCGCCACCACCCAACCCCATCACCACTCCCCACCCATCACCATCATCATCACCCATCACCACCACCATCATCACCACCCCCATCCCATCACCATCATCACCACCCCCCATCACCACCCATCACCACCACCCCCATCACCATTACCACCCATCACCATCATCATCACCCCCATCACCATCACCCCCACCCATCACCACCACCATCATCATCACCCCCACCGATCACCACCACCCCCATCACCACCCCTATCCATCACCACCACCACCCCCACCCATCACAACCACCCCCATCACCATTACCACCCATCACCATCTTCATCACTTTCGTGACTGCAGGAATTCATATTCTTTGAGTCTTTCGGTAAAGTCACGTAGATAGGTTAAAATAAAATACAATTTTCCACCTATCTACATGACTTTACCGAAAGATACAAAGAAAAATAAATAAATGTATTTGGTTCATTCAGTAGCGAGTTAGCAAGCAGTGCCTATGAATGCCAACACGGCACACGAGAGAGAGAGGGGGGGGGGGGGACACGGGTTGGCTGACTCCACGCCCCTCCCGGCCGCCTTTGTCTCCCCGAGCGTGTCCAGGTTTCATGCCGAGTCGACCTAAGCGGAGTGCCCCACGGTGGAAACAGGCTGACGGACGTCATCGTTTTGTTTGAGGCCGCGGCGGCGTTGGCGGCGTTGGTCGGGAATGGAACTCGGGGGTTCGGAGCGCGTGTGGCTGCACCACGTGGTCTGCGTAGCGGGCAGCACCTGCCACGGGTGGCACACGAGGGGGTTGGGTGGACAGCAGCACTCCAGCCCGGCCGCCTTTGTCTTCCTCGCCCCCCCCCCACCACCACCAATCATTACCCCCCCCCCACGCCACTCCAAGTAGCATTGGAGAGGTAGCAAGTTAGGCGGTACTCACACTTGACCCCATCACCACCACCGTCACCACCACCGCCACCGCCGCCACCACCACCACCGCCACCACCACCGCCACCGCCACCACCATCATCACCACCGCCACCACTATCACTATCACCACCACCACCATCACCGCCACCACCACCGCCACCACCACCGCCACCACCACCATCACCACCACCACCGTCACCACCATCACCACCACTACCACGCGCAGCCAAGCCCGCGGCTGCGCGTGGTAGTGGTGGTGATGGTGGCGGGGAGCGGTGGCGCAGCGGTTAGCGCGCTCCGAACCCCCCCCCCCCCGCCCCCTCCGGCGTTTCCCAGTTCGATTCCCGCCCGCGGCCACCGCAAAACTGCCAGCGGTGGCGATCATCCGCAGCTTGTCCTGGGCACCCCCACTAGGTAGACTCGGCCTCAAAGGAGTACCCGGTGTGAGTGGACACGAGTAGCGCGCCACGTGGACACGACTAGCGGTCACGTGGACACGAGTGGGCGTCACGTGACACGAGTGACGTCACACGTGGCCACGAATAGCGGTCACGTGGCCACGAGTGGCGTCACGTGGCCACGAGTCCCCCCCCCCCCGAGTGACGTGTCGCCGAGCGGGACACGAGCGAATGAATTAGTGAGAGAGGCGACGTCGCGACTCGCGGCACGGGGCACATCAAAGATTCATCACGCAGCCTGTCTCCTGTCGCCCCCCCCTCACAGCCCCTCCCCCCATCCCCCCCGAAGCCCCCCCCCCGAACCCTTCTTCTCACCCCCCCCAGCCCCTCCCCCCATCCCCCCCGAGCCCCCCCCCACCCCATCTTCTCACCCCCACAACCCCTCCCCTCCCCCACTAACGCAAACCCCCTAACCCCTCCCCCCCATGCCCCCCTTCCACCCATTCCCCCTAGCCCCTCCCCCACCACCTCCACCACCCCACCCCTCCCCCCGTAACCCCTCCCCCAAACCCCTCCCCTCCATCCCCCATCTCCCTCCCCCATTCTGTGTTTTAATGAACAATGATGAACAACGTAGCGCGCCAGGCGGCCAGCAACCAACAGCACCGCGATCAACGTCATAAATAAATAAATACAATGGGGGGGGGGGGTTGGGGGTCAAGATTGTTGCTTAAATACTAGAGGAGCAGGAGGAGGTGGAGGTAGAAGAGGAGGAGGAGGTGGAGGAGGTGGAGGAGGAGATGGAGGAGGAGGTGGAGGAGGAGGTGGAGGAAGTGGAGGAGGAGGTGGAGGAGGAGGAGGAGCTAGAGGTGAAGGAGGTGGACGAGGAGGAGATGGAGGAGGAGGTGGAGTAGGAGGTGGAGGAGGAGGAGGAGGAGGAGCTAGAGGTGAAGGAGGTGGACGAGGAGGAGATGGAGGAGGTGGAGGAGGTGGAGGAGGAGGTGGAGGAGGTGGAGGAGGAGGTGGAGGAGGTAGAGGTGGAGGAGGAGGAGGTGGAGGAAGAGGTGGAGGAAGAGGTGGAGGAGGAGGTGGAGGAGGAGGTGGTGGAGAAGGAGGTGGAGGTGGAATAGGAGGAGGAGGTGGAGGAGGTGGAGGAGGTAGTGGAGGAGGAGGTGGAAGAGGAGGAGATGGTGGAGGAGGTGGGTGAGGAGGGGGTGGGGGCTTGTGGGGGAGGAGGGAGTGGGGGCTTGTGGGGGAGGGGGGCCCCACCGCTTGCGTCGAGGTGCGGGAGCCTCACCTGGATCACCCGAGATTCATCCCTCACCTGGCACCACCACTACCACCACCTCCACTACCTGCACCACCACCACCACCTCCACTACCTGCACCACCACTACCACCACCTCCAGCACCACCACTACCACCTCCAGTACCACCACTACCACCACTGGCACCACCACATCCAACATCACCATTATTAGCACCTGTACCACCACCACCACCTCCAGCACCACCAGCACCACCTCCACTACCATCACCAGACTCACACAGAGAGACCCACAGACTCACACACAGAGACCCACAGACTCACACACAGAGACCCACAGACTCACACACAGAGACCCACAGACTCACACACAGAGACCCACAGACTCACACACAGAGACCCACAGACTCACACACAGAGACCCACAGACTCACACACAGAGACCCACAGACTCACACAGAGAGACCCACAGACTCACACACTAAGACCCACAGACTCACACACTGAGACCCACAGATGCACACACAGATACCCACAGACTCACACACAGAGACCCACAGACTCACACACAGACCCACAGATTCACACAGAGACCCACAGATTCATACACAGAGACCCACAGACTCACACAGAGAGACCCACAGACTCACACACAGAGACCCACAGACTCACACACAGAGACCCACAGACTCATACACAGAGACCCACAGACTCACACACAGAGACCCACAGAATCACACACAGAGACCCACAGATTCACACACAGAGACCCACAGACTCACACACAGAGACCCACAGACTCACACACTGAGACCCACAGACTCACACACAGAGACCCAAAGACTCACACACAGAGACCCACAGACTCACACACAGAAACCCACAGACTCACACACAGAGACCCACAGACTCACACAGAGACCCACAGACTCACACAGAGACCCACAGACTCACACACTGAGACCCACAGATGCACACACAGATACCCACAGACTCACACACCGAGACCCACAGACTCACACACAGAGACCCACAGACTCACACAGAGACCCACAGACTCACACATAGACCCACAGACTCACACACAGAGACCCACAGACTCACACACCGAGACCCCATAGCCCGACCTGTAACTCACCTGGCTTTTTAATTACTGCACACACGCACACACACACGCACGCACAAAAACGCACACGCGCACACACACACGCGAACACGCACACACACTCACACACACGCGCACACATGCGCACACACACACACAGACACACACTCACACACACACGCACACACACACGCGCACCCACACGCCCACACGCCTCCCGTTACATTTTGAGTCGTCACTTTGCCTGGCTGAATTCCAGCTCTCAGGATAATAAAAAAAACATTCCACGGGTTTCTCTTTTCTGCCAAGAGTCCGAACACCTGTGAGAGTGACTTGAACCTTTAAAAAAATTATCTTAACAGGTAAAAGGCCCCATCCACTGAGCTCCATAATAGCGAAATACCAGGCGAAGTCATAGGGGGAAGTGCCCTATGGCAGTCACGATCCCGACCCTGACGACGCCTGCTTTGACATCATCATCACGGTGGCTAGGAGATGTTGACTACCTCGCCTGGTCTACAGGAGGTCGTGGGTTCGATCCCGACCCTGATGATGCCTGCTGCTGTATATTTGGAGTTTGCGTGTCTCTCTCTGATCATCATCACGGTGGCTAGGATATGTTAACTACCTCGCCAGGTGTAGAGCAGGTCGTGGGTTCGATCCCGACCCTGACGACGCCTGCTGCTGTATATTTGGAGTTTGCGTGTCTCTCTCTCTCATCATCATCACGGTGGCTAGGAGATGTTGATTACCTCAGCTGGTGTACAGGAGGTCGTGGGTTCGATACCGACCCTGCCGATGCCTGCTGCTGCATATTTGGAGTTTGCGTGTCTCTCTCATCGTCATCATCACGGTGGCTATGAGATGTTAACTACCTCGCCTGGTGTATAGGAGGTCGTGGGTTCGATCCTTACCCTGACGATGCCTGCTGCTGTATATTTGGAGTTTGCGTGTCTCTCTCTCATCATCATTATCACGGTGGACTAGCAGATGTTAACTACCTCGCCTGATATACAGGAGGTCGTGGGTTCGATCCCGATCCCTGCTGTACATTTGGAGTCTCTAACGTACCACCCCCCTCCCTCCACACTTAGAACCAAGGTCACGCGTTTAGAGACTTTGTCCGCCGCTATCAAGTCCCCACGCGATGCTCCTACTAAGCGGAACGGACTCGTGGGATCGAGGTCGTTGACTCTGTTGGGGTATTGTGCTGGATACGTGGGTTAGCGACAGATCGAGTGGGGGGCACAGGGCACTAGGAAACGTTCCAGTTCACATCCTGGTTGAGGCCGGGGGGGTGGAGGGGGTGGCGGTTGACTCAGCCCATCATCTCTCCCCCTCTCTCCGCGGTCGATACAATTGAGTACCGATTTGTGCGTTGAAGTCAACAACGGCTGTCCTATGAACAGTGGGGGGTGGTGGGTCTCCATCATCTCACGAGGCAACATCAATATTCATCATCATCATCATTGTCAGCTGGATGAAGGCTTCTCCAATCTCGTTATCTCTCCATCTGGAGCACGCCATGTACCACACACATGTTGGTGATGTGCATGTCTTCTTCGAACGCTGGGGAGCCGGACAAGCCCCTCTCTGCACCAGCGTGGACGGCACCCTCGTGGTGTTCACCTTCTGAAGCGCTCGCTCGTCACCGTGGCGTGCGCGATGACCACCACCACCACCACAACCACCACCACCACAATCATCACCACCACCACCACAACCACCACCACCACTACAACCACCACCACAACCACCACCACCACGTGACTTTTATTTCGTGTTGTGCGCGGTGCTTTTAGCGCCACAGCGCGTCGATTTGTAGCGTTCATTTTCATTTGTGTTGCTGGTGACTTTGTGTGTTTCACATTGAAATCGCCTCCAATGCTTTTGCTGCTGGCGGCAATAAAAGTTGTTTAAAAGTCAAAAAGTCTCTCTCCCCTAGTTTACACCTCTCTCTCCCTCTCTACATCTCTCTACATCTCCCCCCATCTCCCCCCATGTCTCCATCTCTCTCCGCCCCCCCCCTCTCTCCCCCCGCGTCTCGTAACCCGATCGCTCCGTCCGCTCGCCTGCTGCTGTCCCACCCCTCCTGTGCGTCCGTGCGTGATGCTGCGAGGATGTGTGGGGTTCTTGGTTGTGTTCGGGGGGGGGGGCTATGGGGGGCTGTGAGGTGGGGGGGGCTGTGGGGGGATGAGGGGCGAGGGGGGGCTAGGGGGGGTGGTGGGGGCGGGGGGGCTCTGTCGGAATGGCGCCGCTAGTGACGAGTTTTTTCGCATGTTCGGATCATCTCTACAGTCTATATATATTGTGTATATATACTGTATATGTGTATACATACAAATACAAATATTCCCACCCCCATAGCCTTACCAGACTGTTGGGGCAAGTGCTGTTAGCGAGCACCTATGAAGGCCGGCACTGTGGCACACGATGGGGTGGGTGGCCAGCACCACGCCCGGCCGCCTTTGTCTCCCCAGTGGCGATGTTTACTACACACCGCACCAGGTACTCATTTTAGGCTGAGTCGACCTAGGGGGAGGCCCGTTACCGGTTCAAATAATCGTCACTGGTTGTTGGCCGTGAGCAGGAATCGATCTCGAGTCGCCGGGGTTCGTAAGCGCAGCGTAGCGCTAACCGCTACACCACCGCTCCCCACACACACACACACAGATACACACACACGTACACCCACACACACACGTACACCTACACAGACACGCACACACAGATACACACACACGTACACCCACACAGACACGCACACACAGATACACACACACGTGTACACCCACACAGACACACACACGTACACCCACACAGACACGCACGCACGTACACCCACACAGACACACACAGACACACACACGCGTACACCCACACAGATACACACACACAGACACGCACACAGATACACACATACGTACACCCACACAGACACACACACAGATACACACACACGTACACACACACGTACACCCACACGTACACCCACACAGACACACACACACACAGATACACACACACGTACACCCACACAGATACACGCACACACAGACACACACACACGTACACCCACACAGACACACACACGTACACCCACACAGATACACACACACGTGTACACCCACACAGACACGCACACACGTGTACACCCACACAGATACACACGTACACCAACACAGACACACACACACACACACGTGTACACCCACACAGACACGCACGCACGCACGTGGACACCGCCTACCGGACTAGAAAGGCGCGCCCAGCTCACCGCACGTGGCTTTTAACATCACGAAGTTGCGGGATTTGGGTGCACAGTACGTCTGGCCACCGAGGGCATTCGCTTTGCGAGATTGAATCATCTGCAGTTGATGGAGGGGTGGTGGTCGAGGCGTGGGTGGGTGCGTAGAGAATATATTATATTATATTAGAGAGCGGATTATATTCGATATAGAGAGAGAGGAAGACTTTATAAGACCCTCTAATGCCCCGGGTCAACGCAGACTGATGATGATGCTGATGCTGATGCCCTCTCTGTATTAGTGTTATATCGCAAAATCGAGCAAATTACTCTCGAAATGATACTGGTAGGAACCTCCTGGTGACACCAGCCCACAGGGGATTATTGTGTCCGTCCGTCTGTCGTGCATCCAAAAATGAGAGGGGTCGGGCTGGGTGGAGAGTGGAGGGTGGGGAGGGGCTGGGTGGGGAGGGTGGGGCTGGGTGGGGAGGGGCTGGTCACCCCGTGGTGCCCTTATAAAACTCAACGTTTAACCTACTCACGCCGGCTTGTGCCCGCCCTCAAAGTCGGACATATTTGCGGAATACACCACGCCGCCGTTGACCCTGCAGGCCATTGACCGAGCAACCCAACGTTCCTACCAGCTCCCTCCGCAGGAATGTGTTAAACTCAAAGCTGTGGGTGTAAAAGAAAACTAATTTTGAACAGCTAAGGCTCCGTTGAGCTATCTATCAGAGCTCTTTCTCAGAAGGGGTCTGCTCATCACCAATGAAAGATCAACGAAGCGGGCTTACTCTTTGGTTCTTTCGGTAAAGTCACCTAAGAAAGAAAATACATTGAATAATAGGATACGACGTTTCGCTTGCAACACAAGCAACCATCATCAGGTACGAATGAATGAGAAAACAAACATAGCAAACTTAGAAATACAATGCAATACAACTCAGAGAGTCGGCTAACACAACAGTCAACACCCCACCTGGTTGATTAACGTTCTTCCAAAGATTGCAACATTTGATAGAGAGACAAAACACAGACACGGAGACACGCAGACAGACACACAAGCAGAGAGAGAACACACACACAGACACACAGAGAGAGACACACACAACAGAGACACACAGAGAGAGACAACACAGAGACACAGAGAGAGAGACACACACAACAGAGACACAAGCAGAGAGAGACAACACAGAGATACACAGAGAGAGACACACAACAGAGACACACAGAGAGAGACAACACAGAGACACACAGAGAGAGAACACATACAGACACACAGAGAGAGACAACACAGAAACACAGAAAGAGAGACACACAACAGAGACACAAGCAGAGAGAGATACACAACATTGACACACAGAGAAAGAACACACACAGAGACACACAGAGAGACACACAAGTAGAGAGAGACAACACAGAGACACACAGAGAGAGACACACAACATAGACACAGAGAGAGAGACACACACACAGACACACACAGAGAGACACACACACAGACACACACAGAGAGAGACACACAACATAGACACATAGAGAGAGACACACAACATAGACACACAGAGAGAGACACACACACAGACACACACAGAGAGAGACACACAACATAGACACACAGAGAGAGACACATAACATAGACACACAGAGAGAGACACACAGAGAGACACACACAGAGACACACATACAGAGACACACATACAGAGACACACAGAGAGACACACACAGAGACACAGAAAGACAACACCTCTGTGTCGAGGCCTTAAATAGAGAGGGGGGGCAGGGGGGGGGCTGAAAACAATGAGAGAGTTGTGTGGAATTCCTGCCCATAGCGGGCGGAGGAGCGACACCGGACTTCGAAACAAAGTGAGCTTATCGATGTGGACATTTAGAGCAGTGTGTCGGTGTGTGTGGGTCGGTGTGTAAGCTTCAGGTCTTCTCGGCCACGGTCATTCCCTCCCTTCTCTACGCTTGCGAAATGTGGACCCCCCTAATGGAGCATCGTCGCCGGTTAGAAACATTTAGGCTGGCCTGTCTATGATCCATCCTGGGTTTAACCTGCAGGCTGGATTGTGTGAGGAGCTCACAAATCCTTGAAAGATATGGGCAAAGTCCCATCGGTGAGCTCCTCCGGCAGGCAAGGCTGCGTTGGCTGGGTCATGTTGCCCGCATGCCCAGCTACCGCATGCCTGAACAGCTTTTGTTCGGCCGGATTGAGGGGGCCAAACGGGTGCGGCACGGGCTACAGAAGAGATGGAGTGATGTGGTACAGGAGGACGTGGAGCTGAGTGGACTTGCCGATGACTGGTACCAGCGGTGTCAAGATCGGCCTCTGTGGAGGAGGCTCGTGAAGGACGCTACTGGACAGTTAGAGGCAGTCGCCCTCCAACAACAACGGAGGGCGGAGGAGCGACGCTCACAACAACGAGCGGAGCGCCGGGTGGCTAAAGCACAGCAAGTCGGTACAGTAGGGGGCACAGGTGGTGCATCAGCCAGTCATCTCGGTCATCTCGGTCAGTCGACCCGTGGCACCTGGGTCTGCCCCGTGACCTCCTGCCAGCGGGCGTTCGACACTTCACGTGGCCTCAAGGTGCACATGGCCTGGCACAAGCGTCGTGGTGACGTCACCGCCACTTAGTGGCGAATGGCGGTTGTTTTTGTTGTGTGTGGGGAGCGGTGGTGTAGTGGTTAGCGCTACGCTGCGCTACGAACCTGGCGACCCGAGTTCGATTCCCGCTCACGGCCAACACCACCAGTGACGATTATCTGAACTGGTCCTGGGCCTCCCCTAGGTCGACTCGGCCGCAAATAAGTAACATGGTGCGGTGTGTAGTAAACATCGCCACTGGGGAGACAAAGGCGGCCGGGCGTGGTGATGACCACCCACCCCCTCGTGTACCGTGTCGGCCTTTGCGGGTTCGTTATGCGCGGGGGGTCGGGCATCATTGTCTATTGTTAGTCTGTGGAGGTGCGTCTTACATTCCGGATTTATGGGGTTGATGGTTTGGTTGGTGAGGGGAGGGGCGAGGGTGACTGTGGGGGGGGGGGGGTGTAAAGAACAGCGACACGTGACCGACAACCGCCCGGCCACGTGCCGCAGAATCGGAGTTACATTTTTGTTCGATCGTGCCACGTGTCAAACCCGACAAGCTACAAAGCGCTTTCTCGCAGATGCCCAGAGCTGATGGGCACGGGCTGGAGAACAGATGGGCTGATGGGTGAGTGGGGTGAGTGGGTGGGCTGGTGGGTGAGTGGGGTGAATGAGTGAGTGGGTGAGTAGGTGGGTGGGTGGGTGAATAAGTGGACGAGTGGGTGAGTTAGTGGTTGAATGAGTGAGTAGGTGATTGGGTGGGTGAGTGAGTGGGTGAGTGGGTGAGTGAGTGGGTGAGTGGGTGAGTGAGTGGGTGGGTGAGTGGGTGAGTGAGTTGGTGAGTGGGTGGGTGAGTGAGTGGGTGAGTGGGTGGGTAATTAGGTGAGTGAGTGAGTGAGTGGGTGAGTGAGTGAGTGAGTGGGTGAGTGGGTGGGTGATTAGGTGAGTGAGTGAGTGGGTGAGTGAGTGAGTGGGTGAGTGAGCAACCACCTCCTCAACCACCTCCTCAACCACCTCCTCCACCACCTGCTCCACCACCACCACAACCTCCTCAACCACCACCACCACCACCTCCTCAACCACCACCTTCTCAACCTCCTCCTCAACCTCCTCAACCTCCTCATACTTCAAATCCACCACCCAACCACCCCCTCACCACCCTCTCACCACCCCCCCTCCCCCTCCCCATAATATAATCAGCGCACCATATGTGCGCTCAGCCCCGCAGCCACTAAAGCCGCGCTCATCTCTCATCTCCTACCCCTCAATTGGAGTCTAATCTCACTGCTCAAATGGGCAGTGGAATGGGGGGGGGGTGGTGGTGGGGGTGGTGGGGGAGTGAGGGCTGCCTGGGCTGGTCTGGGGGGGGTAAGGCGACTTTCACGGTTAAGGACACGAGGGACGAGGTGGGGGGGCTGGGGGACGTGGGTGGTTGTGGGGGTCCCTACAGACAGAGGGGGGGGCTGGGGGAGGTGGGTGGTTGTGGGGGGTCCCTACAGACAGAGGGACGAGGGGGGGGGCTGGGGGACGTGGGTGGTTGTGGGGGTCCCTACGGACAGAGGGAGGGGGGGGCTGGGTGACGTGGGTGGTTGTGGGGGTCCCTACAGGCAGAGGGAGAGGGGGGGGGGGCTGGGGGACGTGGGTGGTTGTGTGGGTCCCTACAGACAGAGGGAGGGGGGGGGGCTGGGGGACGTGGGTGGTTGTGGGGGTCCCTACAGACAGAGGGAGGGGGGGGGGGGCTGGGGGACGTGGGTGGTTGTGGGGGTCTCTACAGGCAGAGGGAGTCGCGGCTTCTTTGACCTGCTCCAAATCACTCTGACACGCGTCGTGATGTCGATTCTAAATGCGGAGGGGAAAAACCCGGGAGGACCCCAGAGCAAGAATCCACGCGACCACCACAGAAAGAGAGAGAGACACGCAGACTCCACATATACAGCAGCAGGCGTCGTCAGGGTCGAGATCGAACTCACGACCGCCTGTATACCAGGCGAGGTAGTTAACATCTCCTAGACACCGTGATGATGATGATGAGAGAGACACGCAGACTCCAAATATACAGCAGCAGGCGTCAGAGTCGAGATCGAACCCACGTCCTCCTGTATACCAGGCTCGGAGATGTTAACTACCTCGCCTGGTGTACAGGAGGTCGTGGGTTCGATCTCGACCCTGACGCCTGCTGCTGTATATTTGGAGTCTGCGTGTCTCTCTCTCTCTCTCTCTGTGGTGAGATGTTAACCACCTCGCCTGGTGTACAGGAGGTCGTGGGTTCGATCCTGACCCTGACGCCTGCTGCTGTATGTGTGGAGTCTGTGTGTCTCTCTCTCTCCCTGTGGTGAGATGTTAACTACCTCGCCTGACAAACAGGAGGTCGTGGGTTCAGTCCTGACCCTGACGCCTGCTGCTGTATATTTGGAGTCTGCGTGTCTCTCTCTCTCTCAGCCCGTGGTGGTCGCGTGGATTTCCCCCCGGGGCCCGTTCGGTTGTGTCGGGTGGTGGCGGATTTCACGACACGTTCAAATTTTTCACGCGATCTAACCCAACAGATAAACAACATCTCTCTCCTGTGAACAGTTCAGTCGAGTGGTTTAGGGGGCTTGCAGGGGCAGTGGGTGGGTAGTCGATTTGTCGGTAATTATTTTCTCCACTTCCCTCCCCCTCTCTCACGCACCCTGCCACCTTTAGCCCGTGGATAAGTCGCTAGCTGATGAGACTCTCCTGCCGAGCTCAATATGCTGTTCGCTTGCGCGGCTAATGTGGATTTCAAAAGATCGGCTGAACGCGTTGTGGTAGTAACAGTTGGGCTTTCGGGAGCAATATCATCTATGAGAGTAAAAAAAATATTTTATTTTATCGGAGGTTTTTAGATCGCGTGAATACATGTTACGCGAGCGAGCCTAGAATGTGTTTAAGGCCTCAGCGGGAAGATTGGGCTGTCCGCCTGACGATGCTGAAAGTTGTAATCACTGGCGAGACGTCACCGCCGAAAAACAAAAACTCGAATTGTCAAAGGCGCTCTGGGTTTTTACTCACTATAGACTATACTATACACTACACTATACACTACACTATTATACACTACACTATACAATACACTATACACTACACTATACACTACACTACTATACACTACACTACTATACACTACACTACTATACACTACACAATACACTACACTATACACTACACTATGCACTACACTACTACATACCTGTCAACCCTCTTGTACACTACACTACTATACACTACATTACTATACACTACACTACTATACACTACACTACTATACACTACACTACTATACACTACACTACTATACACTACACTATACACTATACTATACACTACACTATACACTACACTATACACTACTATACACTACACTATACACTACTATACACTACTATACATTACACTATACACTACACTATACACTACACTATACACTACTATACACTACACTATACACTACTATACACTACTATACACTACACTATACACTACTATACACTACCTATACACTACTATACACTACACTATACACTACTATACACTACTATACACTACACTATACACTACACTATACACTACACTATACACTACTATACACTACACTATACACTACACTATACACTACTATACACTACACTATACACTACTATACACTACTATACACTACACTATATACTACTATACACTACTATACACTACACTATACACTACACTATACACTACACTATGCACTACACTATACACTACTATACACTACACTATACACTACTATACACTAGACTATACACTACACTATACACTACACTATACACTACACTATGCACTACACTATACACTACTATACACTACACTATACACTACACTATACACTACACTATGCACTACACTATACACTACTATACACTACACTATACACTACTATACACTAGACTATACACTACACTATACACTACACTATACACTACACTATGCACTACACTATACACTACTATACACTACACTATACACTACTATACACTAGACTATACACTACACTATACACTACACTATGCACTATACTATACACTACTATACACTACACTATACACTACTATACACTAGACTATACACTACACTATACACTACACTATGCACTACACTATACACTACTATACACTACACTATACACTACTATACACTACACTATACACTACACTATACACTACACTATACACTACTATACACTACACTATACACTACTATACACTACTATACATTACACTATACACTACACTATACACTACACTATACACTACTATACACTACACTATACACTACTATACACTACTATACACTACACTATACACTACTATACACTAGACTATACACTACACTATACACTACTATACACTACTATACACTACACTATACACTACACTATACACTACACTACTATACACTATACTATACACTACACTATACACTACTATACACTACACTATACACTACTATACACTACTATACACTACACTATACACTACCTAACACTACACTATACACTACTATACACTACACTATACACTACACTATACACTACTATACACTACACTATACACTACTATACACTACTATACACTACACTATACACTACTATACACTACTATACACTACACTATACACTACACTATACACTACACTATGCACTACACTATACACTACTATACACTACACTATACACTACTATACACTACACTATACACTACACTATACACTACACTATGCACTACACTATACACTACTATACACTACACTATACACTACTATACACTAGACTATACACTACACTATACACTACACTATACACTACACTATGCACTACACTATACACTACTATACACTACACTATACACTACTATACACTAGACTATACACTACACTATACACTACACTATACACTACACTATGCACTACACTATACACTACTATACACTACACTATATACTACTATACACTACACTATACACTACACTATACACTACACTATGCACTACACTATACACTACTATACACTACACTATACACTACTATACACTACACTATACACTACACTATACACTACACTATGCACTACACTATACACTACTATACACTACACTATACACTACTATACACTACACTATACACTACACTATACACTACACTATACACTACTATACACTACACTATACACTACTATACACTACACTATACACTACTATACACTACTATACACTACACTATACACTACTATACACTACTATACACTACACTATACACTACACTATACACTACACTATGCACTACACTATACACTACTATACACTACACTATACACTACTATACACTAGACTATACACTACACTATACACTACACTATACACTACACTATGCACTACACTATACACTACTATACACTACACTATACACTACTATACACTAGACTATACACTACACTATACACTACACTATACACTACACTATACACTACTATACACTACACTATACACTACTATACACTAGACTATACACTACACTATACACGACACTATACACTACACTATGCACTACACTATACACTAATATACACTACACTATACACTACTATACACTACACTATACACTACACTATACACTACACTATGCACTACACTATACACTACTATACACTACACTATACACTACTATACACTAGACTATACACTAGACTATACACTACACTATACACTACACTATGCACTACACTATACACTACTATACACTACACTATACACTACTATACACTACACTATACACTACACTATACACTACACTATACACTACACTATGCACTACACTATACACTACTATACACTACACTATACACTACTATACACTACACTATACACTACACTATACACTACACAACACACTACACTATACACTACACAATACACTACACTATACACTACACAACACACTACACTATACACTACACAATACACTAGACTATACACTACACTATACACTACACTATACACTACACTATGCACTACACTATACACTACTATACACTACACTATACACTACTATACACTACACAACACACTACACTATACACTACACAACACACTACACTATACACTACACTATACACTACACTATACACTACACTATGCACTACACTATACACTACTATACACTACACTATACACTACTATACACTACACAACACACTACACTATACACTACACAACACACTACACTATACACTACACTATACACTACACAACACACTACACTATACACTACACAATACACTACGCTATACACTATTGGGGGGGGGAGGGGCTTGTGGGGGAGGGGGTTGTAGGGGAGGGGCTGGGGGAGGAGGGGCGGAGGGAGGGGCTGTCTGGGGAGATGAGGAGCTGTGGGGCCAGAGGGGAGGGGTTGTGGGGGAGGGGAGGGGTTGTGGGGGAGGGGAGGGGCTGTGGGGGGACGGGCGGACACAGCCGTTAATTTTGTTCCAAGGGCCGATTGGATTTATCCCTTAATTAAGTTGTGATGTCAATCGAGCTTCACTTCTCTAACGGCCGTGCTAGAACGGAAGAAAATAATAATAATGATGATGGTGGTGGGGATGATGGTGGTGATGATGATGGCGGTGATGATGATGGTGATTTGTGTGCGTAAAGTGAGTGATTGTAGCTGTGACTTCGAGCGTCGCTTGACCTTTGCGTGACCTCTACTCGCCAAACGCAACGTACCGTCCCACACCGTGCCACCATCATCATCACCACCGTCATCATCACCATCATCATCATCATCGCCACCACCGTCATCATCACCATCATCACCATCATCATCACCACCGTCATCATCACCATCATCATCATCATCGCCACCACCGTCATCATCACCATCATCACCATCATCATCACCACCGTCATCATCACCATCATCATCATCATCGCCACCACCGTCATCATCACCATCATCATCACCACCGTCATCATCACCATCATCATCATCATCGCCACCACCGTCATCATCACCATCATCATCACCACCGTCATCATCACCATCATCATCATCATCGCCACCACCGTCATCATCACCATCATCATCACCACCGTCATCATCACCATCATCATCATCATCGCCACCACCGTCATCATCACCATCATCATCACCACCGTCATCATCACCATCATCATCATCATCGCCACCACCGTCATCATCACCATCATCATCACCACCGTCATCATCACCATCATCATCATCATCGCCACCACCGTCATCATCACCATCATCATCACCACCGTCATCATCACCATCATCATCATCATCGCCACCACCGTCATCATCACCATCATCATCACCACCGTCATCATCACCATCATCATCATCATCGCCACCACCGTCATCATCACCATCATCATCACCACCGTCATCATCACCATCATCATCATCATCGCCACCACCGTCATCATCACCATCATCATCACCACCGCATCACCATCATCATCACCACCGTCATCATCACCATCATCATCATCATCGCCACCACCGTCATCATCACCATCATCATCACCACCGTCATCATCACCATCATCATCATCATCGCCACCACCGTCATCATCACCATCATCATCACCACCGTCATCATCACCATCATCATCATCATCGCCACCACCGTCATCATCACCATCATCATCACCACCGTCATCATCACCATCATCATCATCATCGCCACCACCGTATAATCACCATCATCATCACCATCATCATCATCGCCACCACCGTCATCATCACCATCATCATCACCACCGTCATCATCACCATCATCATCATCGCCACCACCGTCATCATCACCATCATCATCACCACCGTCATCATCACCATCATCATCATCATCGCCACCACCGTATAATCACCATCATCATCACCATCATCATCATCGCCACAACCGTCATCATCACCATCATCATCACCACCATCATCATCACCATCACCACCGTCATCATCGCCAAAACCCTATAATCACCATCATCACCACCACCATCATCACCGTCATCATCATCACCGTCATTATCACTGCCATTATCACCACCACGATTATCATCATCACCACCACGATTATCATCATCACCACCATCATCATCACCACCATCATCATCACCACCACCATCATCATCACTACCACCATTTTCACCACCACCACCACCACCATCATCTTCCCTATCATCATCACCACCATCATCATCACTACCACCATCACCACCACCAATACCACTCACCCAGCCAACCACCCACACACTCACCCAGCCACCCACTCACTCATCCACCCATCACTCACTCACTCATCCACCCACTCACTCACTCATCCACTCAACCACTCACTCATCCGTCCACCCACCCACCCACTCACTCATCCACCCACCCACTCACTCATCCACCCACTCACCCATCCATTCACTCATCCACCCACCCACCCACTCACTCATCCACCCACCCATCCACTCACTCATCCACCTACCTACTCACCCACACGCCCACCCACTCACTCACTCAACCACCGACCCACCGACCCACTCACTCACCCACCCACTCACCCACCTACCCACTCACTCACTCACCCACCCACTCACCCACCCACCCACCCACTCACTCACTCACTCACCCACCCACTCATTCACCCACCCACCCACTCACCCACCCACCCACCCACTCACCCACCCACTCACCCACCCACCTACCCACCCACTCACTCACTCACCAACTCACTCACTCACTCACCCACCCACTCACTCACTCACCCACTCACTCACTCACCCACTCACTCACTCACCCACCCACCTACTCACCCACCCACTCATTCACTCACCCACCCACTCACTCGCCCACTCACTCACTCATCCACCCACCCACTCACCCACCCACCCACTCACTCATCCGCTCACTCACTCATCAACTCACCCACTCATCCAGCCACTCGCTCAGCCACCCACCCACTCACCCACCCGCTCGCTCACACCGTGCGTGCGTGTGGTGGCTGATGGTTGAGTGTAGGTTTCAGTTGTTGCCACGAGGTGGCGATGTGCCCACGTCGCTGAAGACGACGAGACGGTGCTCACTGACAACTATTTAACAAAAACGACGCTTTGAATTTGAACAGCTAAGAAGGGGCGATCAACTCAAGATGTGCAGCTCTTTCTCAGAAGCGAACTGACTGCCGCAAATGATAGCTCAACCAAGTCTGGCTTACCATCATCATCATCACGTGGACATTTATAGTAGCAGCAGCAAAAACTCTAAATGCGACACGTTGATTCTCAATGTGGAGGGGAAAGACAGGAGAACCCGGAGAAAACCCAACGCGATCGCCACGGGGAGAGAGAGAGACACGCCAACTCCAAATATACAGCAGCTGGCGTCGTCAGGGTCGGGATCGAACCCACGACCTCCTGTATACCAGGCGAGGTAGTTAACATCTCCTAGCCACCGCGATGATGATGAGAGAGAGAGACACGCAAACTCCACATATACAGCAAGGATCGAACCCACGACCTCCTGCACACCAGGCGAGGTAGTCAACATCTCCTAGCCACCACGATGATGATGAGAGAGACACGCAAACTCCACATATACAGCAGGGATCGAACCCACGACCTCCTGTACACCAGGCGAGGTAGTCAACATCTCCTAGCCACCGCGATGATGATGAGAGAGAGAGAGACACGCAAACTCCACATATACAGCAAGGATCGAACCCACGACCTCCTGTCCACCAGGCGAGGTCGTCAACATCTCCTAGCCACCGTGATGATGAGAGAGAGAGAGACGCAGACTCCAAATATACAGCAGCAGGCATCGTCAGGATCGGGATCGAACCCACGACCTCCTGTACACCAGGCGAGGTAGTTAACATCGCCTACCCACCCGATGAGTCTGTATAGCCGTAGTTAAGTCCAAGGTGGCTCTGACCACAACTCATTATCAAGCGGTCGTGCTGACCCTAATCGGTGCTCGCTAACAGAAGTTGCCACCCACAGCCTTGCTCGGCTACAGGTGGAATCTGTATCTGCTGCATATCGAGAGGAGGGATGAGGGTTTGTGTGCTGGGGGAGCTGTGAACATTAGTACCGGGGGAGACAAAGGCGGCCGGGCGTGGAGCTGTCCACCCAGCACCCCCTCGTGTGCCGTGCCGGCCTTCATAGGTGCTACTCGCTAACAGCACTTGCCCCGACAACCTGTCAAGACTATACGGGGGATCTTTGCCTTTGTGCTCTAAACATCAGTACCGGGGGAGACAAAGGCGGCCGGGCGTGGAGCTGTCCACCCCCCCCCCCACACAACCCCCTCCCCCCATCGTGTGCCGGTTCCGATCTTAGCAATATGTGCTACTCGCTAACAGCACTCGCCCTGACAGTCCATCGCGGCCTGTAACACGTGCCTTCTCAGCCGTTGTCAATGCGCTGATGGGAGTAGGACTGCCACATCGACAGCTCGCTCGCCCATGCAGCGAGTGGGGTAGGGGTGGTGAGTGTGTGAGTGTGTGTGGTGGGTAGCAGGCTATGATGGACGCTATGTACCTCTGCGTCAATCAATGAACAGCTCTGCGAGGCGCGCGCGCGTGTGTGTGTGTGTGTGCGTCTGTGTGTGCGTCTGTGCAGAGATCAAAAGATAGTTATCGATAGCTTGCACACTGCGGGTATGTGTGTGTGTGCAGTGAGTGTACGTGCAAGACTTGCAGTGTGTGTGTGCAGTGAGTGTACGTGCAAGACTGCAGTGTGTGTGTGTGTGTGCAGTGAGTGTACGTGCAAGACTGCAGTGTGTGTGTGTGTTGCTATGCATTACTACAGCCGTAGCGGAGGAGCTGTATTGAATTAGAGGGGAGGGCCTTACATGTGGAGCCCTGATTGGACTTGTCGACAGTCAAATTGTATGTGCATCGGCAGCATCATCATCGTCACCACCGTCATCACCACCGTCATCATCGCCATCATCATCACCACCATCATCATCACCACCATCACCATCATCATAACCACTACCATCATCATCACCACCATCATCATCATCACCACCACCATCATCATCACCACCATCATCATCAGCTGACGAGGTCGTGGTTGTTGTAATGATGATGATGATGGTGATGATGGTGGTGGTGATGATGGTGGTGATGGTGATGATGATGATGGTGGTGGTGATGGTGATGTTGATGGTGATGTTGATGATGATGGTGATGATGGTGATGATGATGGTAATGATGATGATGGTGGTGATGATGATGGTGATGATGATGGTGATGATGATGGTGATGATGTTGATGATGATGATGATAATGATGATGATGGTGGTGATGATGATGGTGATGATGATGGTGATGATGATTATGGTGGTGATGGTGATGAAGATGGTGGTGATGGTGATGATGATGATGGTGATGATGATGGTGGTGGTGATGATGATGGTGATGATGATGGTGATGATGATGGTGATGATGGTGATAATGGTGATGATGATGATGGTGATGATGATGGTGATGATGTTGATGATGATGATGGTGGTGATGATGATGGTAATGATGATGATGATGGTGGTGATGATGATGGTGATGATGATGGTGATGATGATTATGGTGGTGATGGTGATGAAGATGGTGGTGATGGTGATGATGATGATGGTGATGATGATGGTGGTGGTGATGATGATGGTGATGATGATGGTGATGATGATGGTGATGATGGTGATAATGGTGATGATGATGATGGTGATGATGATGGTGATGATGATGGTGATGATGATGGTGATGATGGTGATGATGATGGTGATGATGATGGTGGTGATGGTGATGATGATGGTGATGATGATGGTGATGGTGGTGATGATGATGATGATGGTGGCTATGATGATGGTAATGATGATGATGGTGGTGATGATGATGGTGATGATGATGGTGATGATGATTATGGTGGTGATGGTGATGAAGATGGTGGTGATGGTGATGATGATGATGATGGTGATGATGATGGTGGTGGTGATGATGATGGTGATGATGATGGTGATGATGATGGTGATGATGGTGATAATGGTGATGATGATGATGGTGATGATTATGGTGGTGGTGATGGTGATGATGGTGGTGATGGTGGTGATGGTGATGATGATTATGGTGGTGATGGTGATGATGGTGGTGGTGATGATGGTGATGATGATGGTGATGATGAAGATGGTGGTGATGGTGATGATGATGGTGATGATGATGGTGATGATGATGGTGATGATGGTGATGATGATGGTGATGATGCCCCGTGTAGCCTCTAACAGACTGTCGGGGCAAGTGCTGTTAGCGAGTAGCAGCAGCAGCGCCTTCTGAATGAGACAAAGACAAAGGTCCCCCGTGTAGCCTCTAACAGACTGTCGGGGCAAGTGCTGTTAGCGAGTTCAACAACAACAACATTCTAAAGTCTAAACAACATTAATTTAATTACCGAAGCAAACTCCACCCGCCGCCCCTCCGCAAATATTAATGAATTAACAGCATCAGCAATGATCGGAATCGATCATTTTCCCACTGAAATTCGGATAATTCGGTCGCGAAATGGTTAAAGTCTGGCGTAGTGGGTTTAGCTCCACACACACACACAGAGTACTGTATTACAGTGTCTCCTTGCCTGCCAGTGTGTGTGTGACTCTCTCTGACGATTTTCTGAATCGTGGTGTTGGCCACCCACCACCCTCCCTTGCCCCTACAGCCTGTCGAAGGCTACCTGGTGACCTTTGTCTTCATAGGTCCTGCTGACCAACAGCACTTGCCCCTACAGCCTGTCGAAGGCTACCCGGGCAACTTTTGTCTTCATAGGTGCTACTCACCAACAGCACTTGCCCCCACAGCCTGTCTAAGGCTACCTGGTGACCTTTGTCTTCATAGGTCCTGCTGACCAACAGCACTTGCCCCTACAGTCTGTCGAAGGCTACCCGGGGGACCTTTGTCTTCATAGGTGCTACTCACCAACAGCACTTGCCACTACAGCCTGCCTAAGGCTACCCGGGCAACTTTTGTCTTCATAGGTGCTACTCACCAACAGCACTTGCCCCCACAGCCTGTCGAAGGCTACCCGGGGGACCTTTGTCTTCATAGGTGCTACTCACCAACAGCACTTGCCCCCACAGCCTGTCGAAGGCTACCCGGGTGACCTTTGTCTTCATAGGTGCTGCTCACCAACAGCACTTGCCCCCACAGCCTGTCGAAGGCTACCCGGGGGACCTTTGTCTTCACAGGTGCTACTCACCAACAGCACTTGCCCCCACAGCCTGTCGAAGGCTACCTGGGTGACCTTTGTCTTCATAGGTGCTACTCACCAACAGCACTTGCCCCCACAGCCTGTCGAAGGCTATCCGGGCAACTTTTGTCTTGATAGGTGATACTCACCAACAGCACTTGCCCCCACAGCCTGTCGAAGGCTACCCGGGTGACCTTTGTCTTCATAGGTGCTGCTCACCAACAGCACTTGCCCCCACAGCCTGTCCAAGGCTACCCGGGTGACCTTTGTCTGTGTTACGCAACGCGGTGGGAGGCAACCTCTCGGAGCCGCCGTCACATCCCGCGTGTGACCCCCCCACCAGCCCCGCCCCCTTATCCACCAGCCCCGCCCCCTGCCCCCACAGCCCCCTCCCACCACGACCACCACCACCACGTGCCCACTGCCAGAGAAGAGACTTCGACTCTCTCTCTTTAGCTCTCTACACAGTCCAGAGTGGGAGGAGAGGAATCCACCACTCCCCACCACTACTCTCCACCACCACCACCACTCCCCACCACCACCACCACTCCCACCAGCACCACCACCACTCCCCACCACCACTACTCTCCACCACCACCACTCCCCACCACCACTCCCCACCACCACTCCCCACCACCACCACCACTCCCCACCAGCACCACCATCACTCCCCACCACCAATACTCTCCACCACCACCACTCCCACCACCACCACCACCACTCTCCACCACCACCACTCCCCACCACCACTACTCCACACCACCACCACCACCACTCCCCACCACTACTCTCTACCACCACCACCACTCCCCACCAGCACCAATCACACCACTCCCCACCACCACCACCACCACACCACCCACTCCCCACCCCACCACCACCACTCTCCACCACCACCACCACTCCCCACCACCACCACCACTACCACTAGCCCCACCACCACCAGCTCCCCACCACCACTCCCACCACCACCACTCCCCACCACCACCACCACCACTCCCATCACCACTACCACCACCACTTCCCCCCACCACCACTCCCCCACCACCACCACCACTACCAATTCCCACACCACACCACTCTCCACCACCACTCCCCACCACCACCACCACCACTCCCCACCACCACTCCCCACCACCACACTCCCCACCACACCACCACCATCCACACACCAACTCCCACCACATCCACCACCACCACTCCCCACCACCACCACCACTCCTCACCACCACCACCTCCCCACCACCACCACCACCACGCCTCACCACCACCACCACTCCCCACCACCACCACCACTCCCCACCACCACCACTCCCCACCACCACCACCACCACTTCCCACCACTCCCCACCACCACCACTCCCCACCACCACATCCCCCCCACCACCACCACTCCTCACCACCACTACCACCACCACTCCCCACCACTCCCCCCCACCACCACTCCCCACCACCACCACCACCACTCCCCACCACCCCCCACCACCACCACTCCCCACCACCACCACTCCCCACCACGACTCCCCCCACCACCACCACTCCTCACCACCACTACCACCACTCCCCACCACCACCACTTCCCCACCACTCCCCACCACCACCACTCCCCACCACTCCCACCACTCTTTTCCTCCACGTATTTGGAGGGTTGTGGGTGTGTGCGCGTGTTGCGTGTGCGCGCGTGTGTGTGTGTGTGCGTGTGTGTGGGTGTGTGCGCGTGTGTGTGTGTGTGCGTGTGTGTGTGTGCGTGTGCGCGCGCGTGTGTGCGTGTGTGTGTGCGTGTGCGCGCGCGTGTGTGTGTGTGCGCGCGTGTGTGTGGGTGTGTGTGTGTGCGTGTGTGCGCGTGTGTGTGTGTGCGTGTGTGTGCGCGTGTGCGCGCGCGTGTGTGCGTGTGTGTGCGTGCGTGTGTGCGTGTGAATAGCGCCTCGCTTCTGAGTCTCACCCCCGAGGGAGGAGGAGGAGGTGGGAGGGAGGGGGGGTCTGGAGGCGGGAGTCATCTTCTTGTTTAAAGACAAAACATCGCGCCGATTCATTTATTTGGGAGCACGAGAGAGGGGAGAGGGGAGAGCGAGATCGCTCCGTGGGTCTAAGAATATTGCTGGGGAGTGTTTCTTGGTGTTGTTATATGTCACAGTTTAGTTTACATCTCACTCACACATCACCAACATCACCACCATCACCACCACCATCACCATCCTCCAGCTCGCCTCGTCCACACTGCGATCGTCCGCGCCGGCAGCAGCAGAGATGTACTCGCCCTTGTGTCTAACACAGGTACGCAGTGGCACGCGCACAGACACGCGCACACGCAGACACGTGTACAGACAGACACACGCACAGACAGACACACACACAGGCAGACACACGCACAGACAGACACACGCACAGACAGACACACGTACAGACAGACACACACACAGACAGACACACGCACAGACAGACACACGTACAGACAGACACGCACAGACAGACACACACACAGACAGACACACACACAGACAGACACACGTACAGAAAGACACACGTACAGACAGACACACGTACAGACAGACAGACACACAGACAGACACACGTACAGACAGACACACGTACAGACAGGCACACGTACAGACAGACACACACACAGACAGACACACACACGGGCAGACACACGCACAGACAGACACCCGCACAGACAGAAACACACACAGACACACACACAGACAGACAGACACACAGACAGACAGACACACGTAGAGACAGACACACGCACAGACACACGCACAGACAGACACACACACACATACAGACACACACACACACAGACAGACCACACGCACAGACAGACACACACACAGACAGACACACGTACAGACACACGCACAGACAGACACACACACAGACAGACACACGTACAGACAGACACACAGACAGACACACGCACAGACAGACACACAGACAGACACACGCACAGACAGACACAGACACAGACACAGACAGACACACACACAGACAGACACACACACAGACAGACACACGTACAGACAGACACACGCACAGGCAGACACACCCACAGACAGACACACGCACAGACAGGCACACACACAGACAGACACACGTACAGACAGACACACGTACAGACAGACACACACACAGACAGACACACGTACAGACAGACACACGCACAGACAGACACACACAGACAGACACACGCACAGACAGACACACACACAGACAGACACACGTACAGACAGACACACACACAGACATACACACGTACAGACAGACACACGCACAGACAGACACACACACAGACAGACACACGCACAGACAGACACACACAGACAGACACACGCACAGACAGACACCCGTACAGACAGACACACACACAGACAGACACACGTACAGACAGACACACACACAGACAGACACACGCACAGACAGACACACGTACAGACACACGCACAGACAGACACACGCACAGACAGACACACGCACAGACAGACAGACACACGCACAGACAGACACACATACAGACAGACATACGCACAGACAGACACACGTACAGACAGACACACGCACAGACAGACACACACACAGACAGACACACACACAGACAGACAGACACACAGACAGACACACGTACAGACAGACACACGTACATATAGACACACGTACAGACAGACACACACACAGTCAGACACGCACAGACAGACACACGCACACGCACTGACAGACGCACGCACGCAGAGACAGACACACGTACAGACAGACAGACACACGCACAGACAGACACACACACAGACAGAAACACGTACAGACAGACACACGTACAGACAGACACACGCACAGACAGACACACGTACAGACAGACACACACACAGACAGACACACGCACAGACAGACACACACACAGACAGACAGACACACGCACAGACAGAAACACGTACAGACAGACACGTACAGACAGACACACGTACAGACAGGACACACGCACAGACACACACACACACAGACAGACACACGCACAGACAGGCACACACACAGACAGACACACGTACAAACAGACACACGCACAGACAGACACACTCACAGACAGACACACGCACAGACAGACACACGCACAGACAGACACACGTACAGACAGACGCACGTACAGACAGACACACGCACAGACAGACACACGCACAGACAGACACACGCACAGACAGACACACACACAGACAGACACACGTACAGACAGACACACGTACAGACAGACACACAGACAGACACACGCACAGACAGACACACGCACAGACAGACAGACAGACACATGTACAGACAGACACACGTACAGACAGACACACGTACAGGTACACACACACACAGACAGACACACACACAGACAGACACACGCACAGACAGACAGACACACAGACAGACACACGTACAGACAGACACACGTACAGACAGACACACGCACAGACAGACACACGCACAGACAGACACACGTACAGACAGACACACAGACAGACACCCGCACAGACAGACACACGCACAGGCAGACGTATATATACAAACATGCATACACACATACACACGCATACACACATACACACACATACATTCTCACCCACAGATAGACTTACAGGTATCGATACAGACTAACAGGAATACAGACAGACACACAGACAGACTTGTATACACACACACAAAGACAAAGATGCCCCGTGTAGCCTGTAACAGACTGTTGGGGCAAGTGCTGTTAGTGAGCACCTATGAAGGCCGGAACGGCACACGAGGGGGTGGGTGGCCAGAACCACGCCCGACCGCCTTTGTCTCTCTAGTGGCAATGTTTACACACCGCACCAGGTACTCATTTGAGGCTGAGGCGACCTAGAGGAGGCCCAGGTATCAGTTCAGACAATCGTCACTGGGTGGTGTTGGCCGTGAGCGGGAATCGCCAGGTTCGTAGCGCAGCGTAGCGCTTACCGCTGCACCACCGCTCCCCAACCACACACACACAGCTACACACACACAGCAACACACACACACAGCAACACACACACACAGCAACACACACACACAGCTACACACACACAGCAACACACACACACACAGCTACACACACACAGATACACACACACAGACACACACACAGCTACACACACACACAGCTACACACACACAGCTACACACACACAGCTACACACACACACAGCTACACACACAGCTACACAGACACACAGCTACACACACACAGCTACACACACACAGATACACACACACAGCTACACACAACAACAACAGCCATTCGCCACTAAGTGGCGGTGACGTCACCACGACGCTTGTGCCAGGCCATGTGCACCTTGAGGCCACGTGAAGTGTCGAACGCCCGCTGGCAAGAGGTCACGGGGCAGACCCAGGTGCCACGGGTCGACTGACCGAGATGACCGAGATGACTGGCTGATGCACCACCTGTGCCCCTTACTGTGCCAACTTGCTGTGCTTTAGCCACCCGGCGCTCCGCTCGTTTTTGTGAGCGTCGCTCCTCCACCATCCGTTGTTGTTGGAGGGCGACTGCCTCCAACTGCCCAGTAGCGTCCTTCACGAGCCTCCTCCACAGAGGCCGATCTTGACACCGCTGGTACCAGTCATCGGCAAGTCCACTCAGCTCCACGTCCTCCTGTACCACATCACTCCATCTCTTCTCTAGCCCGTGCCGCGCCCGTTTAGCCCCCTCGATCCGGCCGAACAAAAGCTGTTTAGGCATGCGGTGGCTGGGCATGCGGGCTACATGACCCAGCCAACACAGCCTTGCCTCCCGGAGGAGCTCACCGATGGGACTTTGACCAGATCTTTCAAGGATTTGTGAGCTCCTCACACAATCCAGCTTGGTTAAACCCAGGATGGATCGTAGGCAGGCCAGCCTAAATGTTTCCAACCGGCGAAGATGCTCCATTAGGGGGGTCCACGTTTCGCAAGCGTAGAGAAGGGAGGGAATGACTGTGGCCGAGAAGACCTGAAGCTTCGTGCGGAGCGACAGACCAGGTAGCTTCCACACAGCGTTACGCAACCGATGAAAGATATTGCCGCTCGACTGATTCGGAGTGAGACTTCTGCTGTTAAACTGGAGCCGGTCATAAGCACACTGGCCAGGTATGGGAAACTCTCAACTCTTCCACAACTGCCCCATCACCGATTGGGAGTTGTGGGGGTGGAGTGTCTGATGGTACAAAATACCCAGGCAGATGCTTAGTTTTGGTGGGGCTGATGGTAAGGCCCCACCTCTTAGTGGCACGCTCTAGTCTCAGCAGCAGCGTCTCCAACTCCTCATCTGAATGAGCAGCTATTACCAAATGATCGGCATACATAACGTGGTTGACCACTAGGGAGCCATCCCTTGATCGCACCCGGGCATCGATCAGCCTCCCATTATATCTGTACCAAATGGAAATTCCCCCGGTACAGCTATTGAAGGCTTCAAAATAGATGTTAAATAATGTGGGAGCCAGAGGACATCCCTGTCGCACCCCAAGGTGTACAGGGAAAGGCTCTGACTCCCGGCCACGTAGTTTTACCCGGGCCCGTTCACCATTATGAAGGTCCTTAATGATCGTGAGCAGAGGGTCAGGGACTCCGAAAGCACGAAAAACAATCCAGAGCCCAGGCCGACTGATGGTATCATAGGCCTTGACCAGGTCAATAAAGCAGAGATGTAAGTCTTGTTGGAATTCCTACACCTCTCCTGTAGCGGACGGACAGAAAAAATGGAATCTGTGCAGGACCGCCCTTTCCTGAAACCGCATTGGGACTCTACAAGCCTCTCCTCAGCGTGCCTGGCAAGGCGATGTTGAATAATCCTTGCCAGGACCTTTCCCGGCACACTGAGGAGTGAGATGCCCATGTAGTTGTTACAGTCTGTGCGGTCCCCCTTCTTACACAGGGGGACCACCAGGGCATCCTTACAATCCTGCGGAACCCGTCCAGTGGTCCAGACTGTTGTTATGATGTCATGTAGGGCAGTCTGTGCACAAACGCTACCCTCCCTCAGAATTTCGCTTGGGAGATCATCTCTGCCCGGTGCCTTTCCTGGTCTCAGACTCCGGATCGCCCTCAGTACTTCCTCAACAGATGGCACCTCAGCCGGCCACTCACAGGGGATGACTTCTTCCAATATTTGAGGCACCGCAGCCTCAGCAGGGTTATCCCCACTTTGTGCCACGATGTTTTTCTGGCTGAGGGATTTCCCCTCCCCCAGGACCTCACAGAAATGCTCAGCAAATCTGCAACTTGTTCCTGGGGGTCGGAGATTGGATCACCGTTTTTCCCCCTAATGATGGTAATAGGTGTGGCGCTGCAGGTTACTTTTTTGATGGAGTTAAATAGTGATTTGTGATCGCGGGCCACTGAGGCAGACTCCATCTCCTCAGCAACCCGCGACCACCACCCATCCTTGCAGCGCCTTACGGCTCTCCGAACCTCCGAGCGAAGGCTGCGGTAAACCTCCTCATTCTCTGACGTGGGATGCTGTAGCCGATGAGTGTGGGCCTGTCGCTTTTTCTCAATTAACCTGAACACCTCCTCTGTCAGCCAGGGTTTCTGTGGAGGTCTGGACCGCGTACCCAAAGCAGCCATTGCAGCTGCATGAGTCACCGTCTTAAACCTCGCCCATTTACCCTCGACATCAGGTGGAGTGGAGGACAATGCCAACCCCAGCTGCAAGCGATGATGAAATTCTCGCTTGCAACTTTCATCAGCTAACTGAGACCAGGCCACTTTTGGTTGGAATGGGGTCCTGGGTGTAGACCCACCACCGGAGTGGAAGAATGGCAGGCGCATCTTACAGATGACTAGTCGATGGTCAGAGGGCAGATCAGCTCCACGATAGGTCCTGGTGTCAAGGACATGGGCTCGCATCCGCTGGTCCGTCACTATGTAGTCCAGCAGATGTTCTTGCACACACACGCGCACACACACGCACACACACACGCACACACGCACACACACGTACACACACACGTACACACACGCACACACGCACACGCACACACGCACACACACACACGCACACACACGCACACGTTGTGTGTTTACACATCCCATCAGCCGAGTCAGGCTCGCTTGAACTGCTGCTTCAGTAGAATTGTCCAGTAGGACCTCTATGGATCTTTATGGAACTTTGTGGGTCTCTATGGATCTCTATGGAACTCTATGGAACTCTGTGGATGTGTATGGGTCTCTATGTATCTCTATGGAACTCTGTGGATGTATATGGGTCTCTATGGAACTCTATGTATCTCTATGTGACTCTATGTAACTCTATTAATCTCTATGTAACTCTATGTATCTCTATGTGACTCTATGGATCTCTATGTAACTCTATGTAACTCTATGGATCTCTATGTAACTCTATGGATCTCTATGTAACTCTATGTAACTCTATGGATCTCTATGTAACTCTATGGATCTCTGTGTAACTCTATGTATCTCTATGTAACTCTATGTAACTCTATGGATCTCTATGCAACTCCATGGATCTCTATGTAACTCTATGGATCTCTATGTAACTCTATGTATCTCTATGCAACTCTATGGATCTCTGTGTAACTCTATGTAACTCTATGGATCTCTATGTAACTCTATGGATCTCTGTGTAACTCTATGAATCTCTATGTAACTCTATGGATCTCTATTTAACTCTATGGATCTGCTGCTACTCGCTAACAGCACTTGCCCCAACAGTCTGTTAGAGGCTACACGGGGGATCTTTGTCTATGAAGGCCGGCACTGCGGCACACGAGGGGGTGGGTGGCCACCACCACGCCCGGCCGCCTTTGTCTCCCCAGTGGGCGATGTTTTACTCCACCACACCGCACCAGCTACTCATTTGAGGCCGAGTCGACCTAGATGAGGAACCCCAGGACTGGTTCAGATCATGGCTAGCGCGTACGTCGTATGCATGTGTGTGTGGTGAACTTGAACTTCCTTCACACCGTACGTAGCCAACCGTGCTAATCGGAGGTGCCAGGGGGCAGGACAATAACAACACTAAACACCACAACAACAACAACAACACTAAACACCACCACCACAACAACAACAACAACACTAAACACCACAACAACAACAACACTAAACACCACCACCACAACAACAACAACACTAAACACCACCACCACAACAACAACGATGACGATTTTAAAGTGCATTTATTCTAGATGTGAAGCTTTCGTGACCGCAAGGATTCATATTCTTAGGTTTTTTCGGTAAAGTCACGTAGGTGACAGGAGGTCCGTCTATTTGAGTCTGCACAGCTGTCGTGGCTGTGACGGTTCCACCTGAAGACGGAGGCTTGTGTTGCCTCCGAAACGTCGTGATTTTTATTTTATTTTACTTTTATTAATTTTAATGTTTCACCTACGTGACTTTACCGAAAAAACCTAAGAATATGATTTTAAAGTGCATCACAGCTCCCAGTCGCTTCATAACATTGACGAGGAAGAGAGCGTTCCAGACGGCCGCAGACTTATCGAGCGGCCGCTTTGTTTTAAGCGAGCAAAACCTCTGACCGGGTTAGTTTTTTACGTATGAAGTATAATATTAATAATAAGTAGAATTGTTATAATTATTATTAATGAATTGTCATTTAATTCAGCGTCGTCCAACAGCGAATGCATTGCCCGGGGCTGATGAGTGAGGTTTGATGCGTTTGCTCTGGGATGTTGACTACCTCGCCTGGTGTACAGGAGGTCCGTCGGTTCGATCCCGACCCCTGATACCTGCTGTACATTTGGAGTCTGCGTGTCTCTCTGATCATCATCATCATTGCGTTTGCTATGGGATGTTGACGCACCTCGCCCGGTGTACAGGAGGTCCGTCGGTTCGATCCCTACCATGATACCTGCTGTACATTTGGAGTCTGCGTGTCTCTCATCATCATCATCATCATTGCGTTGGCTATGGATGTTGACGACCTCGCCTGGTGTACAGGAGGTCCGTCGGTTCGATCCAGACCCTGAC
>NC_083802.1:870281-918429 GCF_015708825.2 Lethenteron reissneri
GGATAGCAGATGTTAACTACCTCGCTGATATACAGGAGGTCGTGGGTTCGATCCCGATCCCTGGTACATTTGGAGTCTCTAACGTACACCCCCCTCCCTCCACACTTAGAACCAAGGTCACGCGTTTAGGAGACTTTGTTCCGCCGCTATCAAGTCCCACGCGATGCTCCTACTAAGCGGAACGGACTCGTGGGATCGAGGTCGTTGACTCTGTTGGGGTATTGTGCTGGATACGTGGGTTAGCGACAGATCGAGTGGGGGGCACAGGGCACTAGGAAACGTTCCAGTTCACATCCTGGTTGAGGCCGGGGGGGTGGAGGGGGTGGCGGTTGACTCAGCCCATCATCTCTCCCCCTCTCTCCGCGGGTCGATACCAATTGAGTACCGATTTGTGCGTTGAAGTCAACAACGGCTGTGCCTATGAACAGTGGGGGGTGGTGGGTCTCCATCATCTCACGAGGCAACATCAATATTCATCATCATCATCATTGTCAGCTGGATGAAGGCTTCTCCAATCTCGTTATCTCTCCATCTGGAGCACGCATGTACCACACACATGTTGGTGATGTGCATGTCTTCTTCGAACGCTGGGGAGCCGGACAAGCCCCTCTCTGCACCAGCGTGGACGGCACCCTCGTGGTGTTCACCTTCTGAAGCGCTCGCTCGTCACCGTGGCGGTGCGCGATGACCACCACCACCACCACAACCACCACACCACAATCATCACCACCACCACCACAACCACCACCACCACTACAACCACCACCACAACCACCACCACCACCACGTGACTTTTATTCGTGTTGTGCGCAGGTGCTTTAGCGCCACAGCGCTGTCGATTTGTAGCGTTCATTTTCATTTGTGTTGCTGGTGACTTTGTGTGTTTCACATTGAAATCGCCTCCGATGCTTTTGCTGCTGGCGGCAATAAAAGTTGTTTAAAAGTCAAAAAGTCTCTCTCCCCTAGTTTACACCTCTCTCTCCCTCTCTACATCTCTCTACATCTCCCCCCATCTCCCCCCATGTCTCCATCTCTCTCCGCCCCCCCCTCTCTCCCCCCGCGTCTCGTAACCCGATCGCTCCGTCCGCTCGCCTGCTGCTGTCCCACCCCTCCTGTGCGTCCGTGCGTGATGCTGCGAGGATGTGTGGGGTTCTGGTTGTGTTCGGGGGGGGGGGCTATGGGGGGCTGTGAGGTGGGGGGGGCCTGTGGGGGGATGAGGGGCGACGGGGGGGCTAGGGGGGGTGGTGGGGGCGGGGGGGCTCTGTCGGAATGGCGCCGCCTAGTGACGAGTTTTTTCGCATGTTCGGATCATCTCTACAGTCTATATATATTGTGTATATATACTGTATATGTGTATACATACAAATACAAATATTCCCACCCCATAGCCTTACCAGACTGTTGGGGCAAGTGCTGTTAGCGAGACACCTATGAAGGCCGGCACTGTGGCACACGATGGGGTGGGTGGCCAGCACCACGCCCGGCCGCCCTTGTCTCCCCAGTGGCGATGTTACTACACACCGCACCAGGTACTCATTTTAGGCTGAGTCGACCTAGGGGGAGGCCCGTTACCGGTTCAAATAATCGTCACTGGTTGTTGGCCGTGAGCAGGAATCGATCTCGAGTCGCCGGGGTTCGTAGCGCAGCGTAGCGCTAACCGCTACACCACCGCTCCCCACCACACACACACAGATACACACACACGTACACCTACACAGACACGCACACACAGATACACACACACGTACACCCACACAGACACGCACACACAGATACACACACACGTGTACACCCACACAGACGTACACCCACACAGACACGCACGCACGTACACCCACACAGACACACACACAGACACACACACGCGTACACCCACACAGATACACACACACAGACACGCACACAGATACACACATACGTACACCCACACAGACACACACACAGATACACACACAGATACACACACACGTACACACACACGTACACACACACGTACACACACACGTACACCCACACAGACACACACACACACAGATACACACACACGTACACCCACACCCACACAGACACACACACGTACACCCACACAGATACACAAAGATAAAAGATCCCCCGTATAGCCTGAACAGACTGTAGGGGCAAGTGCTGTTAGCGAGCACCTATGAAGGCCGGAACGGTACACGAGGGGGTGGGTGGCCAGCACCACGCCCGACCGCCTTTGTCTCCCTAGTGGCGATGTTTACACACCGCACCAGGTACTCATTTAAGGCTGAGTCGACCTAGGGGAGGCCCAGGACCGGTTCAGATAATCGTCACTGGTGTTAGCCGTGAGCGGGAATCGAACCCGGGTCGCCAGGTTCATAGCGCAGCGCGCTAACCGCTACACTACCGCTCCCCACAGATACACACACACGTGTACACCCACACAGACACGCACACACGTGTACACCCACACAGATACACACGTACACCAACACAGACACACACACACACACGTGTACACCCACACAGACACGCACGCACGCACGTGGACACCGCCTACCGGACTAGAAAGGCGCGCCCAGCTCACCGCACGTGGCTTTTAACATCACGAAGTTGCGGGATTTGGGTGCACAGTACGTCTGGCCACCGAGGGCATTCGCTTTGCGAGATTGAATCATCTGCAGTTGATGGAGGGGTGGTGGTCGAGGCGTGGGTGGGTGCGTAGAGAATATATTATATTATATTAGAGAGCGGATTATATTCGATATAGAGAGAGAGGAAGACTTTATAAGACCCTCTAATGCCCCGGGTCAACGCAGACTGATGATGATGCTGATGCTGATGCCCTCTCTGTATTAGTGTTATATCGCAAAATCGAGCAAATTACTCTCGAAATGATACTGGTAGGAACCTCCTGGTGACACCAGCCCACAGGGGATTATTGTGTCCGTCCGTCTGTCGTGCATCCAAAAATGAGAGGGGTCGGGCTGGGTGGAGAGTGGAGGGTGGGGAGGGGCTGGGTGGGGAGGGTGGGGCTGGGTGGGGAGGGGCTGGTCACCCCGTGGTGCCCTTATAAAACTCAACGTTTAACCTACTCACGCCGGCTTGTGCCCGCCCTCACAGTCGGGCATATTTGCGGAATACACCACGCCGCCGTTGACCCTGGCCATTGACCGAGCAACCCAACGTTCCTACCAGCTCCCCTCCGCAGGAATGTGTTAAACTCAAAGCTGTGGGTGTAAAAGAAAACTAATTTTGAACAGCTAAGGCTCCGTTGAGCTATCTATCAGAGCTCTTTCTCAGAAGGGGTCTGCTCATCACCAATGAAAGATCAACGAAGCGGGCTTACTCTTTGGTTCTTTCGGTAAAGTCACCTAAGAAAGAAAATACATTGAATAATAGGATACGACGTTTCGCTTGCAACACAAGCAACCATCATCAGGTACGAATGAATGAGAAAACAAACATAGCAAACTTAGAAATACAATGCAATACAACTCAGAGAGTCGGCTAACACAACAGTCAACACCCCACCTGGTTGATTAACGTTCTTCCAAAGATTGCAACATTTGATAGAGAGACAAAACACAGACACGGAGACACGCAGACAGACACACAAGCAGAGAGAGAACGCACACACAGACACACAGAGAGAGACACACACAACAGAGACACACAGAGAGAGACAACACAGAGACACAGAGAGAGAGACACACACAACAGAGACACAAGCAGAGAGAGACAACACAGAGATACACAGAGAGAGACACACAACAGAGACACACAGAGAGAGACAACACAGAGACACACAGAGAGAGAACACATACATACAGACACACAGAGAGAGACACACACAACAGAGACACACAGAGAGAGACAACACAGAAACACAGAAAGAGAGACACACAACAGAGACACAAGCAGAGAGAGATACACAACATTGACACACAGAGAAAGAACACACACAGAGACACACAGAGAGACACACAAGTAGAGAGAGACAACACAGAGACACACAGAGAGAGACACACAACATAGACACAGAGAGAGAGACACACACACAGACACACACAGAGAGACACACACACAGACACACACAGAGAGAGACACACAACATAGACACACAGAGAGAGACACACAACATAGACACACAGAGAGAGACACACACACAGACACACACAGAGAGAGACACACAACATAGACACACAGAGAGAGACACACAACATAGACACACAGAGAGAGACACACAGAGAGACACACACAGAGACACACATACAGAGACACACATACAGAGACACACAGAGAGACACACACAGAGACACAGAAAGACAACACCTCTGTGTCGAGGCCTTAAATAGAGAGGGGGGGCAGGGGGGGGGGGCTGAAAACAATGAGAGAGTTGTGTGGAATTCCTGCCCATAGCGGGCGGAGGAGCGACACCGGACTTCGAAACAAAGTGAGCTTATCGATGTGGACATTTAGAGCAGTGTGTCGGTGTGTGTGGGTCGGTGTGTAAGCTTCAGGTCTTCTCGGCCACGGTCATTCCCTCCCTTCTCTACGCTTGCGAAATGTGGACCCCCCTAATGGAGCATCGTCGCCGGTTAGAAACATTTAGGCTGGCCTGTCTATGATCCATCCTGGGTTTAACCTGCAGGCTGGATTGTGTGAGGAGCTCACAAATCCTTGAAAGATATGGGCAAAGTCCCATCGGTGAGCTCCTCCGGCAGGCAAGGCTGCGTTGGCTGGGTCATGTTGCCCGCATGCCCAGCTACCGCATGCCTGAACAGCTTTTGTTCGGCCGGATTGAGGGGGCCAAACGGGTGCGGCACGGGCTACAGAAGAGATGGAGTGATGTGGTACAGGAGGACGTGGAGCTGAGTGGACTTGCCAATGACTGGTACCAGCGGTGTCAAGATCGGCCTCTGTGGAGGAGGCTCGTGAAGGACGCTACTGGACAGTTAGAGGCAGTCGCCCTCCAACAACAACGGAGGGCGGAGGAGCGACGCTCACAACAACGAGCGGAGCGCCGGGTGGCTAAAGCACAGCAAGTTGGTACAGTAGGGGGCACAGGTGGTGCATCAGCCAGTCATCTCGCTCATCTCGGTCAGTCGACCCGTGGCACCTGGGTCTGTCCCGTGACCTCCTGCCAGCGGGCGTTCGACACTTCACGTGGCCTCAAGGTGCACATGGCCTGGCACAAGCGTCGTGGTGACGTCACCGCCACTTAGTGGCGAATGGCGGTTGTTTTTGTTGTGTGTGGGGAGCGGTGGTGTAGTGGTTAGCGCTACGCTGCGCTACGAACCTGGCGACCCGAGTTCGATTCCCGCTCACGGCCAACACCACCAGTGACGATTATCTGAACTGGTCCTGGGCCTCCCCTAGGTCGACTCGGCCGCAAATAAGTAACCTGGTGCGGTGTGTAGTAAACATCGCCACTGGGGAGACAAAGGCGGCCGGGCGTGGTGATGACCACCCACCCCCTCGTGTACCGTGTCGGCCTTTGCGGGTTCGTTATGCGCGGGGGGTCGGGCATCATTGTCTATTGTTAGTCTGTGGAGGTGCGTCTTACATTCCGGATTTATGGGGTTGATGGTTTGGTTGGTGAGGGGAGGGGCGAGGGTGACTGTGGGGGGGGGGGGGGTGTAAAGAACAGCGACACGTGACCGACAACCGCCCGGCCACGTGCCGCAGAATCGGAGTTACATTTTTGTTCGATCGTGCCACGTGTCAAACCCGACAAGCTACAAAGCGCTTTCTCGCAGATGCCCAGAGCTGATGGGCACGGGCTGGAGAACAGATGGGCTGATGGGTGAGTGGGGTGAGTGGGTGGGCTGGTGGGTGAGTGGGGTGAATGAGTGAGTGGGTGAGTAGGTGGGTGGGTGGGTGAATAAGTGGACGAGTGGGTGAGTTAGTGGTTGAATGAGTGAGTAGGTGATTGGGTGGGTGAGTGAGTGGGTGAGTGGGTGAGTGAGTGGGTGAGTGGGTGAGTGAGTGGGTGGGTGAGTGGGTGAGTGAGTTGGTGAGTGGGTGGGTGAGTGAGTGGGTGAGTGGGTGGGTAATTAGGTGAGTGAGTGAGTGAGTGGGTGAGTGAGTGAGTGAGTGGGTGAGTGGGTGGGTGATTAGGTGAGTGAGTGAGTGGGTGAGTGAGTGAGTGGGTGAGTGAGCAACCACCTCCTCACCACCCTCCTCAACCACCTCCTCCACCACCTGCTCCACCACCACCACAACCTCCTCAACCACCACCACCACCTCCTCAACCACCACCTTCTCAACCTCCTCCTCAACCTCCTCAACATCCTCATACTTCAAATCCACCACCCAACCACCCCCTCACCACCCTCTCACCACCCCCCCTCCCCCTCCCCATAATATAATCAGCGCACCATATGTGCGCTCAGCCCCGCAGCCACTAAAGCCGCGCTCATCTCTCATCTCCTACCCCTCAATTGGAGTCTAATCTCACTGCTCAAATGGGCAGTGGAATGGGGGGGGGGGGGGGGGTGGTGGTGGGGGTGGTGGGGGAGTGAGGGCTGCCTGGGCTGGTCTGGGGGGGGGTAAGGCGACTTTCACGGTTAAGGGACACGAGGGACGAGGGGGGGGGCTGGGGGACGTGGGTGGTTGTGGGGGTCCCTACAGACAGAGGGGGGGGCTGGGGGAGGTGGGTGGTTGTGGGGGTCCCTACAGACAGAGGGACGAGGGGGGGGGGGCTGGGGGACGTGGGTGGTTGTGGGGGTCCCTACAGACAGAGGGAGGGGGGGGGGCTGGGTGACGTGGGTGGTTGTGGGGGTCCCTACAGGCAGAGGGAGAGGGGGGGGGCTGGGGGACGTGGGTGGTTGTGTGGGTCCCTACAGACAGAGGGAGGGGGGGGGGGGGGGCTGGGGGACGTGGGTGGTTGTGGGGGTCCCTACAGACAGAGGGAGGGGGGGGGGCTGGGGGACGTGGGTGGTTGTGGGGGTCTCTACAGGCAGAGGGAGTCGCGGCTTCTTTGACCTGCTCCGGAGCAAATGTTAAAGTACAAAATTGTCGAAAAAAAAGGATTTTTTTTAAAGAACCAGGTAGGGTCCACTCCTGACTCGCTGTAGAGAGGCGCTTTTTTGTCTTCAAAAGCGACCTGGATATCACGAACGATAAGCTCAACGATGTGCCGTTATCATCATCACCACCGTCATTTGTAAACTATAAACTACCTTAGTTTGTAAATCTCACCATGTGTAAGTTCCCGCTGAGCTGCTGAGTGCAGGAGCTCTTTGTCGCAAGCGACCTGGCCGCCACGAACGAGAGCTCAGCGAAGTGGGGGCTTTGTCAACGTGGACATTCACAGCGGCAAAAATGATCTCAATAATCTACTCTTGAGACGGCAACAATCTTTATTTTGCCAGGTAAGGCTCACTGAGCTGCATGGATTTTTTTTCTTTTACAGAAGCGAACTGGATATCACAAACTTGATTGGAAGCTTTCGTGACTGCAGGAATTACTCTTTGGTTCTTTCGGTAAAGTCACGTAGAGAGAAAATAAATTAAATAACAAGAGTCCTCTAAAGAATAGAGTCATCTGTTATTTAATTTATTTTCTTTCTGGCTATCATCGCGTGAACATTTACTGCAGCAGCCAAATCACGCTGACACGCGTCGTGATGTCGATTCTAAATGCGGAGGGGAAAAACCCGGGAGGACCCCAGAGCAAGAATCCACGCGACCACCACAGAAAGAGAGAGAGACACGCAGACTCCACATATACAGCAGCAGGCGTCGTCAGGGTCGAGATCGAACTCACGACCGCCTGTATACCAGGCGAGGTAGTTAACATCTCCTAGACACCGTGATGATGATGATGAGAGAGACACGCAGACTCCAAATATACAGCAGCAGGCGTCAGAGTCGAGATCGAACCCACGTCCTCCTGTATACCAGGCTCGGAGATGTTAACTACCTCGCCTGGTGTACAGGAGGTCGTGGGTTCGATCTCGACCCTGACGCCTGCTGCTGTATATTTGGAGTCTGCGTGTCTCTCTCTCTCTCTGTGGTGAGATGTTAACCACCTCGCCTGGTGTACAGGAGGTCGTGGGTTCGATCCTGACCCTGACGCCTGCTGCTGTATGTGTGGAGTCTGTGTGTCTCTCTCTCTCCCTGTGGTGAGATGTTAACTACCTCGCCTGACAAACAGGAGGTCGTGGGTTCAGTCCTGACCCTGACGCCTGCTGCTGTATATTTGGAGTCTGCGTGTCTCTCTCTCTCTCAGCCCGTGGTGGTCGCGTGGATTTCCCCCCGGGGCCCGTTCGGTTGTGTCGGGTGGTGGCGGATTTCACGACACGTTCAAATTTTTTACGCGATCTAACCCAACAGATAAACAACATCTCTCTCCTGTGAACAGTTCAGTCGAGTGGTTTAGGGGGCTTGCAGGGGCAGTGGGTGGGTAGTCGATTTGTCGGTAATTATTTTCTCCACTTCCCTCCCCCTCTCTCACGCACCCTGCCACCTTTAGCCCGTGGATAAGTCGCTGGCTGATGAGACTCTCCTGCCGAGCTCAATATGCTGTTCGCTTGCGCGGCTAATGTGGATTTCAAAAGATCGGCTGAACGCGTTGTGGTAGTAACAGTTGGGCTTTCGGGAGCAATATCATCTATGAGAGTAAAAAAAAATATTTTATTTTATCGGAGGTTTTTAGATCGCGTGAATACATGTTACGCGAGCGAGCCTAGAATGTGTTTAAGGCCTCAGCGGGAAGATTGGGCTGTCCGCCCTGACGATGCTGAAAGTTTGTAATCACTGGCGAGACGTCACCGCCGAAAAACAAAAACTCGAATTGTCAAAGGCGCTCTGGGTTTTTACTCACTATAGACTATACTATACACTACACTATACACTACACTATTATACACTACACTATACACTACACTATACACTACACTATACACTACACTACTATACACTACACTACTATACACTACACTACTATACACTACACAATACACTACACTATACACTACACTATACACTACACTATGCACTACACTACTACATACCTGTCAACCCTCTTGTACACTACACTACTATACACTACATTACTATACACTACACTACTATACACTACACTACTATACACTACACTACTATACACTACACTACTATACACTACACTATACACTATACTATACACTACACTATACACTACACTATACACTACTATACACTACACTATACACTACTATACACTACTATACATTACACTATACACTACACTATACACTACACTATACAATACTATACACTACACTATACACTACTATACACTAATATACACTACACTATACACTACTATACACTAGACTATACACTACACTATACACTACTATACACTACACTATACACTACTATACACTACTATACACTACACTATACACTACACTATACACTACACTATACACTACTATACACTAGACTATACACTACACTATACACTACTATACACTACACTATACACTACTATACACTACTATACACTACACTATACACTACTATACACTACTATACACTACACTATACACTACACTATACACTACACTATGCACTACACTATACACTACTATACACTACACTATACACTACTATACACTAGACTATACACTACACTATACACTACACTATACACTACACTATGCACTACACTATACACTACTATACACTACACTATACACTACACTATACACTACACTATACACTACACTATACACTACTATACACTACACTATACCTACTATACACTAGACTATACACTACACTATACACTACACTATACACTACACTATGCACTACACTATACACTACTATACACTACACTATACACTACTATACACTAGACTATACACTACACTATACACTACACTATACACTAAACTATGCACTATACTATACACTACTATACACTACACTATACACTACTATACACTAGACTATACACTACACTATACACTACACTATGCACTACACTATACACTACTATACACTACACTATACACTACTATACACTACACTATACACTACACTATACACTTACACTATACACTACTATACACTACACTATACACTACTATACACTACTATACATTACACTATACACTACACTATACACTACACTATACACTACTATACACTACACTATACACTACTATACACTACTATACACTACACTATACACTACTATACACTACACTATACACTACACTATACACTACTATACACTACTATACACTACACTATACACTACACTATACACTACACTACTATACACTACACTATACACTACACTATACACTACTATACACTACACTATACACTACTATACACACTAATACACTACACTATACACTACACTATACACTACACTATACACTACTATACACTACACTATACACTACACTATACACTACTATACACTACACTATACACTACTATACACCTACTATACACTACCTATACACTACTATACACTACTATACACTACACTATACACTACACTATAACACTACACTATGCACTACACTATACACTACTATACACTACACTATACACTACTATACACTACACTATACACTACACTATAACACTACACTATGCACTAACGACTAGACACTAATATACACTACACTATACACTACTATACACTAGACTATACACTCCATTACTATATACAACTACACTATACACGACAACTATGCCACTACACTATACACTACTATACACTACACTATACACTACTATACACTAGACTATACACTACACTATACACTACACTATGCACTACACTATACACTACTATACACTACACATACACTACTATACACTACACTATACACTACACTATACACTACACTATGCACTACACTATACACTACATACACTACACTATACACTACTATACACTATGACTATACACTACACTATACACTACACTATACACTACACTATGCACCTACACTATACACTACTATACACTACACTATACACTACTATACACTACACATACACTACACTATACACTACACTATACACTACTATACACTACACTATACACTACTATACACTACACTATACACTACTATACACTACTATACACTACACTATACAATACTACACTACTATACACTACACTATACACTACGCTATACACTACACTAGCTGCACTACACTATACACTACTATACACTACACTATACACTACTATACACTTAGACTATACACTACACTATACACTACACTATACACTACACTATGCACTACACTATACCACTACTATTACACTACACTATACACTACTATACACTAGACTATACACTACACTATACACTACACTATACACTACACTATACACTACTATACACTACACTATACACTACTATACACTAGACTATACACTACACTATACACGACACTATACACTACACTATGCACTACACTATACACTACTATACACTACACTATACACTACTATACACTACACTATACACTACACTATACACTACACTATGCACTACACTATACCTACTATACACTACACTATACACTACTATACACTAGACTATACACTAGACTATACACTACACTATACACTACACTATGCACTACACTATACACTACTATACACTACACTATACACTACTATACACTACACTATACACTACACTATACACTACACTATGCACTACACTATACACTACTATACACTACACTATACACTACTATACACTACACTATACACTACACTATACACTACACAACACACTACACTATACACTACACAATACACTACACTATACACTACACAACACACTACACTATACACTACACAATACACTAGACTATACACTACACTATACACTACACTATACACTACACTATGCACTACACTATACACTACTATACACTACACTATACACTACTATACACTACACAACACACTACACTATACACTACACAACACACTACACTATACACTACACTATACACTACACTATGCACTACACTATACACTACTATACACTACACTATACACTACTATACACTACACAACACACTACACTATACACTACACAACACACTACACTATACACTACACTATACACTACACAACACACTACACTATACACTACACAATACACTACGCTATACACTATTGGGGGGGGGGGAGGGGCTTGTGGGGGAGGGGGTTGTAGGGGAGGGGCTGGGGGAGGAGGGGCGGAGGGAGGGGCTGTCTGGGGAGATGAGGAGCTGTGGGGCCAGAGGGGAGGGGTTGTGGGGGAGGGGAGGGGTTGTGGGGGAGGGGAGGGGCTGTGGGGGGACGGGCGGACACAGCCGTTAATTTTGTTCCAAGGGCCGATTGGATTTAGCCCTTAATTAAGTTGTGATGTCAATCGAGCTTCACTTCTCTAACGGCCGTGCTAGAACGGAAGAAAATAATAATAATGATGATGGTGGTGGGGATGATGGTGGTGATGATGATGGCGGTGATGATGATGGTGATTTGTGTGCGTAAAGTGAGTGATTGTAGCTGTGACTTCGAGCGTCGCTTGACCTTTGCGTGACCTCTACTCGCCAAACGCAACGTACCGTCCCACACCGTGCCACCATCATCATCACCACCGTCATCATCACCATCATCATCATCATCGCCACCACCGTATAATCACCATCATCATCACCATCATCATCATCGCCACAACCGTCATCATCACCATCATCATCATCATCGCCACCACCGTATAATCACCATCATCATCACCATCATCATCATCGCCACAACCGTCATCATCACCATCATCATCATCATCGCCACCACCGTCATCATCACCATCATCATCACCACCGTCATCATCACCATCATCATCATCATCGCCACCACCGTCATCATCACCATCATCATCACCACCGTCATCATCACCATCATCATCATCGCCACCACCGTCATCATCACCATCATCATCACCACCGTCATCATCACCATCATCATCATCATCGCCACCACCGTATAATCACCATCATCATCACCATCATCATCATCGCCACAACCGTCATCATCACCATCATCATCACCACCATCATCATCACCATCACCACCGTCATCATCGCCAAAACCCTATAATCACCATCATCACCACCACCATCATCACCGTCATCATCATCACCGTCATTATCACTGCCATTATCACCACCACGATTATCATCATCACCACCACGATTATCATCATCACCACCATCATCATCACCACCATCATCATCACCACCACCATCATCATCACTACCACCATTTTCACCACCACCACCACCACCATCATCTTCCCTATCATCATCACCACCATCATCATCACTACCACCATCACCACCACCAATACCACTCACCCAGCCAACCACCCACACACTCACCCAGCCACCCACTCACTCATCCACCCATCACTCACTCACTCATCCACCCACTCACTCACTCATCCACTCAACCACTCACTCATCCGTCCACCCACCCACTCACTCATCCACCCACTCACCCATCCATTCACTCATCCACCCACCCACCCACTCACTCATCCACCCACCCATCCACTCACTCATCCACCTACCTACTCACCCACACGCCCACCCACTCACTCACTCAACCACCGACCCACCGACCCACTCACTCACCCACCCACTCACCCACCTACCCACTCACTCACTCACCCACCCACTCACCCACCCACCCACCCACTCACTCACTCACTCACCCACCCACTCATTCACCCACCCACCCACTCACCCACCCACCCACCCACTCACCCACCCACTCACCCACCCACCTACCCACCCACTCACTCACTCACCAACTCACTCACTCACTCACCCCACCCACTCACTCACTCACCCACTCACTCACTCACCCACTCACTCACTCACCCACCCACCCACCTACTCACCCACCCACTCATTCACTCACCCACCCACTCACTCGCCCACTCACTCACTCATCCACCCACCCACTGACTCACCCACCCACTCACTCATCCGCTCACTCACTCATCAACTCACCCACTCATCCAGCCACTCGCTCAGCCACCCACCCACTCACCCACCCGCTCGCTCACACCGTGCGTGCGTGTGGTGGCTGATGGTTGAGTGTAGGTTTCAGTTGTTGCCACGAGGTGGCGATGTGCCCACGTCGCTGAAGACGACGAGACGGTGCTCACTGACAACTATTTAACAAAAACGACGCTTTGAATTTGAACAGCTAAGAAGGGGCGATCAACTCAAGATGTGCAGCTCTTTCTCAGAAGCGAACTGACTGCCGCAAATGATAGCTCAACCAAGTCTGGCTTACCATCATCATCATCACGTGGACATTTATAGTAGCAGCAGCAAAAACTCTAAATGCGACACGTTGATTCTCAATGTGGAGGGGAAAGACAGGAGAACCCGGAGAAAACCCAACGCGATCGCCACGGGGAGAGAGAGAGACACGCCAACTCCAAATATACAGCAGCTGGCGTCGTCAGGGTCGGGATCGAACCCACGACCTCCTGTATACCAGGCGAGGTAGTTAACATCTCCTAGCCACCGCGATGATGATGAGAGAGACACGCAAACTCCACATATACAGCAAGGATCGAACCCACGACCTCCTGTCCACCAGGCGAGGTCGTCAACATCTCCTAGCCACCGTGATGATGAGAGAGAGAGAGAGACGCAGACTCCAAATATACAGCAGCAGGCATCGTCAGGATCGGGATCGAACCCACGACCTCCTGTACACCAGGCGAGGTAGTTAACATCGCCTACCCACCCGATGAGTCTGTATAGCCGTAGTTAAGTCCAAGGTGGCTCTGACCACAACTCATTATCAAGCGGTCGTGCTGACCCTAATCGGTGCTCGCTAACAGAAGTTGCCACCCACAGCCTTGCTCGGCTACAGGCGGAATCTGTATCTGCTGCATATCGAGAGGAGGGATGAGGGTTTGTGTGCTGGGGGAGCTGTGAACATTAGTACCGGGGGAGACAAAGGCGGCCGGGCGTGGAGCTGTCCACCCAGCACCCCCTCGTGTGCCGTGCCGGCCTTCATAGGTGCTCCTCGCTAACAGCACTTGCCCCGACAACCTGTCAAGACTATACGGGGGATCTTTGCCTTTGTGCTCTAAACATCAGTACCGGGGGAGACAAAGGCGGCCGGGCGTGGAGCTGTCCACCCCCCCCCCCCACACAACCCCCTCCCCCCATCGTGTGCCGGTTCCGATCTTAGCAATATGTGCTACTCGCTAACAGCACTCGCCCTGACAGTCCATCGCGGCCTGTAACACGTGCCTTCTCAGCCGTTGTCAATGCGCTGATGGGAGTAGGACTGCCACATCGACAGCTCGCTCGCCCATGCAGCGAGTGGGGTAGGGGTGGTGAGTGTGTGAGTGTGTGTGGTGGGTAGCAGGCTATGATGGACGCTATGTACCTCTGTGTCAATCAATGAACAGCTCTGCTAGGCGCGCGCGCGTGTGCGTGTGTGTGTGTGAGTCTGTGCAGAGATCAAAAGGTAGTTATCGATAGCTTGCACACTGCGGGTATGTGTGTGTGTGTGCAGCGAGTGTACGTGCAAGACTGCAGTGTGTGTGTGTGTGCAGTGAGTGTACGTGCAAGACTGCAGTGTGTGTGTGTGTGCAGTGAGTGTACGTGCAAGACTGCAGTGTGTGTGTGTGCAGTGAGTGTACGTGCAAGACTGCAGTGTGTGTGTGTGTGTGCAGTGAGTGTACGTGCAAGACTGCAGTGTGTGTGTGCAGTGAGTGTACGTGCAAGACTGCAGTGTGTGTGTTGCTATGCATTGCTACAGCCGTAGCGGAGGAGCTGTATTGAATTAGAGGGGAGGGCCTTACATGTGGAGACCTGATTGGACTTGTCGACAGTCAAATGGTACGTGCATCGGCAGCATCATCATCATCGTCATCACCGTCATCACCACCGTCATCATCGCCATCATCATCACCACCATCATCATCACCACCATCATCATAACCACTACCATCATCATCACCACCATCATCATCATCATCACCACCACCATCATCATCACCACCATCATCAGCTGACGAGGTCGTGGTTGTTGTAATGGTGATGATGATGGTGATGATGGTGGTGGTGATGATGGTGGTGATGGTGATGATGATGATGGTGGTGATGGTGGTGGTGATGGTGATGTTGATGGTGATGTTGATGATGATGGTGGTCATGGTGATGATGGTAATGATGATGATGGTGGTGATGATGATGGTGATGATGATGGTGATGATGATGGTGATGATGTTGATGATGATGATGGTGGTGATGATGATGGTGATGATGATGGTGATGATTATGGTGGTGGTGATGGTGATGATGGTGGTGATGATGATGGTGATGATGATTATGGTGGTGATGGTGATGATGGTAGTGGTGGTGATGATGGTGATGATGATGGTGATGATGATGGTGATGATGATGGTGATGATGATGGTGATGATGATGAAGATGGTGATGATGGTGATGATGATGATGGGGATGATGATTATGATGGTGATGGTGGTGATGATGATGGTGATGATGATGGTGATGATGATGGTGATGTTACCGTCGCTGTGTGTCTGTGTGGGGGAGGGGCTGGCTAAGGCGGCAGGGGTGGGAGCAATGGTGAGCGCACCGCTCCGAACCTGACGGACCCAAGTTCGATACCACGACCCCCACCTCTCGCCGCCGTATCTCCTCCTGGGCCATCATCCTGTTCCCCTAGGTCGACTCAGCCTCAAGTGACTAAGCTAGTGGCGGTGTGGTGTCGTAAAACATCGCCACTTGGGGAGACAAAGGCGGCCGGGCGTGGTGCGGGCCACCCACCCCCTCGTTCTGCCACTCTCCCGGTCTTCATAGGTGCTCGCTAACAGCACTTGCCCCGACAGTCTGTTAGAGGCTACACGGGGGATCTTTGTCTTTGTCTCCATCATAGGTGCTGCTGCTACTACTCGCTAACAGCACTTGCCCCGACAGTCTGTTAGAGGCTACACGGGGGATCTTTGTCTTTGTCTCCTTCATAGACGCTGCTGCTACCCGCTGACAGCACTTGCCCCGATAGTCTGTTAGAGGCTACACGGGGGACCTTTGTCTTTGTGTCCGTCATAGCTGCTGCTGCTACTCGCTCACAGCACTTGCCCCGACAGTCTGTGAGAGGCTACACGGGGGATCTTTGTCTTTGTCTCTTTCATAGGCGCTGCTGCTGCTACTCGCTAACAGCACTTGCCCCGGCAGTCTGTTAGAGGCTACACGGGGGATCTTTGTCTTTGTCTCTTTCATAGGCGCTGCTGTTGCTAATCGCTAACAGCACTTGCCCCGACAGTCTGCTAGAGGCTACACGGGGGATCTTTGTCTTTGTCTCCTTCATAGGCGCTGCTGCTGCTACTCGCTAACAGCCACTTGCCCCATCAGTCTGTTAGAGGCTACACGGGGGATCTTTGTCTTTGTCTCCTTCATAGGTGCTGCTGCTGCTACTCGCTAACAGCCACTTGCCCCATCAGTCTGTTAGAGGCTACACGGATGATCTTTGTCTTTGTCTCCTTCATAGGCGCTGCTGCTACTCGCTAACAGCACTTGTCCCAACAGTCTGTTAGAGGCTACACGGGGGATCTTTGTCTTTGTCTCCTTCATAGGCGCTGCAGCTACTCGCTAACAGCACTTGCCCCTACAGTCTGTGAGAGGCTACACGGGGGATCTTTGTCTTTGTCTCCTTCATAGGCGCTGCAGCTACTCGCTAACAGCACTTGTCCCAACAGTCTGTTAGAGGCTACACGGGGTATTGGGGGGGGGCATCTTTGTCGTTGGAGCGGTGGCGCTGCGGTTAGGGCGGTGTCCCGAGTTCGATTCCCGCACAAGGATCACTGGGGAGAGACAAAGGCGGCCGGGTAGCAGTGTCGTCCTCGCTTAAAAAAAAAACCAACACAATTCCTCCTTTTCTCAAACACGCACGAAACTAAGTTTCCCGTGCGTCAATCCTTCCCAGAGCGATGACGTGAGCGCTCATACCTGCACTCGACGATGCCTGCGCGTGCCATGAAGTAGGGCTGTTGCCCGAATCGTCGCCTCTCATGTGTATATATCTCTCTATCGATCACCTACAAAGACAACCACCCACCCCCTCCCCCCGCGTAGCCTCCAGCAGACTGTTGGGGCAAAGTGGCCCTTCACGAGCGCCTAAGAAGGCCGGCACTGTGGCCAACACCACGCCCGGCCGCCTTTGTCTCCTCGCCCCCCCCCCCGTAGTTTGTGATGCGTTGTACGCACCGAGCGAGCGAGGGGGGGAGAGGAGGCCCAGGCGATTGGCTCAGAGAATCATCATCGCTGTCACTGGGCCTGTCGGCTGTGGACGTGAACGGGAGTCGAACTCGGGTCGCCCAGGTTCAAAGCGCGTTAATCGCGAATCGCTGCGCCACCGCTCCCCCTTCTCTGAAAGCCACAGGCATCGTAGTCGTTGTTGTTGTTGTCGTTGTTGTTGTCGTTGTTGTCATGGACCCAGCAGCAGCATCGGCACTGGGTCCGCGGTGGCTAGGAGATGTTAACTACCTCGCCTGGTGTATAGAAGGTCGTGGGTTCGATCCCGACCCCGACGACGCCTGCTGCTGTATATTTGGAGTTTGCGTGTCTCTCTCATCATCATCATCATCACGGTGGCTAGGAGATGTTAACTACCTCGCCTGGTATACAGAAGGTCGTGGGTTCCACTCCGACCCCTTGACGACGCCTGCTGCTGTATATTTGGAGTTTGCGTGTCTCTCTTATCATCATCACGGTGGCTAGGAGATGTTAACTACCTCGCCTGGTGTGCAGGAGGTCGTGGGTTCGATCCTGACCCTGACGCCTGCTGTGTATTTGGAGTTTGCGTGTCTCTCTCTATCATCATCATCACGGTGGCTATGAGATGTTAACTACCTTGCCTGGTGTACAGGAGGTCGTGGGTTCTATCCTGACCTCCTGACGACGCCTGCTGCTGTTGTATATCTGGAGTTCCCCGCGTGTCTCTCTCGCCGTGGTCGCGTGCAATTTTTTTTCTCCGGGATTTCCCCTCCGCTTCTGCCCCCTCCACGTTGAGATTCCACGTCAACCCACGCGCACCCGGAGAGTTGATTTGGCTGCAGCTGTAGAATGTCCACGAGCTGCTGCTGCCGCTGATGATGATGGTGGTGATGGTGGTGGTGATGATGGTGGTGGTGATGCCACCACCTCGTTGAGCAGCGATCATTCACTTGGGACAGCTCGGGGTCGCGTCTGCAAAGAAAAAAACCACGAGCTTCTTCATAGCAGCAGATCAGTGGTCGGTGGCCTTCCATTGAGTTGGTTCGCAAACAAAATCTGTGAAGACCTGACCCCAACCTGTACGCACTCGGAGTTGTTACACCCCCCCCCCCCCACACCGAATCCTATAGAACGGTCGATATTTAATCCACGCAGAAATGATTAAGAGCTAAGAACATTGACGTGACTTGAAGCTTTCGTGACCGCAGGAATTCACATTCTTTGGGTCTTTCGGTAAAGTCGCGTAGATAGAACAAGAAAATAAATTTTTTTAAAATACTTTTTCATTGTTTTACCTACGTGATAGAACAATAAAATAAAATAATAATAAAAAATATAGTATTCATTTCATTGTTCTATATACGTGATAGAACAATACAATACAAATAATACAAATAAAATATTATTTTTCATTTCATTGTTCTATGACGTAGGTAGAACAAAATGATAAAAAAAATTGTTATTATTTTATTGTTCTATGTACGTGACTTTACCGAAAAACCCAAGGATTAGTAATATTAACGTGTTTAAGCAAACAGATAGTCCACCGCCCGACAATCTAACTCATTCGAAGGCCAATGTAGACAAATTATTATCGAGGCTTCACCACCCGCCCCCCCCTTCGTTTCCTATGCGTACGCACATTGTCAGTAGAGCCCCCCATTTGGGTTAACCTCCACCCCCCCCCACCCCTCCACGTGTACGCGCCACAGGGATGGCCCCCCTCGTCAGAGTTAGCGGCAGTGACCCCACGTTCCCGCAAGGGAGCGCTACAATCACCGCGCTCGGAGTGAAAACAAAGTGGACGGGGAAGGGGACGGGTTGGGAGAGAGAGAGAGAGATCATGAATCCACACGAGTGGTTGTGTGTTCGTGGGGTGGAGATCGCGTGATTGTGAACGTGTGTGTCGTCAAAACCCGCCACCACCCGGACACAGCCGATTAGCGGAGGAGAGGTTGGGGGGGGAGGGGTTTGTCACGCGCACAAAACGTGGCCCAATTCGCGTCTAGTTCGCCACTGCACCGATTGTTGTGCTGCAGAGTCAAACCCTAACCCACAGCGTTGACAATCCGAGGTGCCGTGACGTTTCGCTGGTAACACATTCCTGCGGAGGGAGCTGGTAGGAACGTTGTTGGGTTGCTCGGTCAATGGCCTGCAGGGTCAACGGCGGCGTGGTGTATTCCGCAAATATGCCCGACTGTGAGGGCGGGCACAAGCCGGCGTGAGTAGGTTAAACGTTGAGTTTTATAAGGGCACCACGGGGTGACCAGCCCCTCCCCACTCAGCCCCACACCTCCCACCCCCCACCCTCCCCACCCAGCCCCATCCTCCCCACCCAGCCCCTCCCTACCCTCCCCACCCAACCCCTCGCCACCTTCCCCTCTCCACCCAGCCCCACCCCTCCCATTTTTGGATGCACGACGGACGGACGGACACAATAATCCCCTGTGGGCTGGTGTAACCAGGATGTTCATACCAGTATGATACAACAACAACAACAACGACAGACGACGAGTAGCAGCATCGTCAGCCGACAGCCAGAGACCGTGAACTCAACAACGGACGAAAGGACGCGAAAACGACGTTTCGGGCAACGAACCTTCTCTTTAAACGGCACACGGCTTGGTTAATTTCATCGCGACGATTAATCGCGTGCGCGGAGCGGTCGCGGGTCGACTCAGCCTCAAACGAGTGCCTGGTGTAGCGGTGTGTGTAGTAAACATCGCCACTGGGGGGAGACAAAGGCGGCCGGGCGTGGTGCTGGCCACCCACCCCTCGTGTGCCACAGCGCCGGCCTTCATAGGTGCTCGCTAACAGCACTTGCCCCTACAATCTGTTAGAGGCTACACGGGGGATCTTTGTCTCCTTCATAGGCGCTGCTGCTACTCGCTAACAGCACTTGCCCCGACAGTCTGTTAGAGGCTACACGGGGGATCTTTGTCTCCTTCATAGGCGCTGCTGCTACTCGCTAACAGCACTTGCCCCTACAATCTGTTAGAGGCTACACGGGGGATCTTTGTCTCCTTCATAGGCGCTGCTGCTACTCGCTAACAGCACTTGCCCCGACAGTCTGTTAGAGGCTACACGGGGGATCTTTGTCTCCTTCATAGGCGCTGCTGCTACTCGCTAACAGCACTTGCCCCTACAGTCTGTTAGAGGCTACACGGGGGATCTTTGTCTTTGTGATGACGAGCATACATTGGGAACCCCGTCGCGTTTATCGATCTACCCGGGGCGTGCGCACGGCAGTTCAATCGGTTGGGGTCGAATTTCTCACCCCGGGAGGGGTAACGACAGGGACTCTCCAATCTACTCACGAACTTTCAGAGATATGAACAAACCTGGTCCGTGAAGAACCAGTGGCATCTACATCTGCAGAACGTGAAGAACCAGTGGCATCTACATCTGCAGAACGTGAAGAACCAGTGGCATCTACATCTGCAGAACGTGAAGACCAGTGGCCAGTTGCATCTACATCTACAGAACGTGAAGAACCAGTGGCATCTACATCTGCAGAACGTGAGAACCAGTGGCATCTACATCTGCAGAACGTGAAGAGCCAGTGGGCATCTACATCTGCGAGAACGTGAAGAACCAGCGGCATCTACATCTGCGAACATGAAGAACCAGTGGCATCTACATCTGCAGAACGTGAGAACCAGTGGCATCTACATCTGCAGAACGTGAGAACCAGTGGCATCTACATCTGCAGAACGTGAAGAACCAGCGGCATCTACATCTGCCGAACGTGAAGAAACCAGCGGCATCTACATCTGCAGAACGTGAAGAACCAGTGGCATCTACATCTGCAGAACTGAAGCACCAGTGGCATTCTACATCTGCAAAACGTGAAGAACAGTGGCATCTACATTGCATAACCGTGAAGAACCGCGGCATCTACATCTGCAGAACGTGAAGAACCAGTGGCATCTACATCTACAGAACGTGAAGAACCAGTGGCATCTACATCTGCAGAACGTGAAGAACCAGTGGCATCTACATCTGCAGAACGTGAAGAACCAGTGGTATCTACGTCTACAGAACATGAACAGTGGCATCTACATCTGCAGAACGTGAAGAACCAGTGACATCTACATCTGCAGAAACGTGAAGATCTACCATTGCAGAACGTGGCATCTACATCTGCAGAACGTGAAGAACCAGTGGCATCTACATCTGCAGAACGTGAAGAACCAGTGGCATCTACATCTGCAGAACGTGAACCAGTGGCATCTACATCTGCAGAACGTGAAGAACCAGTGGCATCTACATCTGCAGAACGTGAAGAACCAGTGGCATCTACATCTGCAGAACGTGAAGAACCAGTGGCATCTACATCTGCAGAACGTGAAGAACCAGTGGCATCTACATCTGCAGAACGTGAAGAACCAGTGGCATCTACATCTGCAGAACGTGAAGAACCAGTGGCATCTACATCTGCAGAACGTGAAGAACCAGTGGCATCTACATCTGCAGAACGTGAAGAACCAGTGGCATCTACATCTGCAGAACGTGAAGAACCAGTGGCATCTACATCTGCAGAACGTGAAGAACCAGTGGCATCTACATCTGCAGAACGTGAAGAACCAGTGGCATCTACATCTGCAGAACGTGAAGAACCAGTGGCATCTACATCTGCAGAAACGTGAAGACCAGTGGCATCTACATCTGCAGAACGTGAGATCACCAGTGGCATCTACATCTGCAGAACGTGAAGAACCAGTGGCATCTACATCTGCAGAACGTGAAGAACCAGTGGCATCTACATCTGCAGAACTGAAGAACCGTGGCATCTAATCTCAGAACGTGAAGAACCAGTGGCATCTACATCTGCAGACGGAAGAACCAGTGGCATCTACATCTACAGAACGTGAAGAACCAGCGGCATCTACATCTGCAGAACGTGAAGAACCAGCGGCATCTACATCTGCAGAACGTGAAGAACCAGTGGCATCTACATCTGCAGAACATGAAGCACCAGTGGCATCTACATCTGCAAAACGTGAAGAACCAGTGGCATCTACATCTGCAGAACGTGAAGAACCAGCGGCATCTACATCTGCAGAAAGTGAAGAACCAGTGGCATCTACATCGCAGAACGTGAAGAACCAGTGGCATCTACATCTGCAGAACGTGAGAACCAGTGGCATCTACATCTGCAGAACGTGAAGAAACCAGCTGGCATCTACATCTGCAGAAGTGAAGAACCAGTGGCATCTACATCTGCAGAACGTGAAGAACCAGTGGCATCTACATCTGCAGAACGTGAAGAACCAGTGGCATCTACATCTGCAGAACGTGAAGAACCAGTGGCATCTACATCTGCAGAACGTGAAGAACCAGTGGCATCTACATTTGCAGAACGTGAAGAACCAGTGGCATCTACATCTGCAGAACGTGAAGAACCAGTGGCATCTACATCTGCAGAACGTGAAGAACCAGTGGCATCTACATCTGCAGAACGTGAAGAACCAGTGGCATCTACATCTGCAGAACGTGAAGAACCAGTGGCATCTACATCTGCAGAACGTGAAGAACCAGTGGCATCTACATCTGCAGAACGTGAAGAACCAGTGGCATCTACATCTGCAGAACGTGAAGAACCAGTGGCATCTACATCTGCAGAACGTGAAGAACCAGTGGCATCTACATCTGCAGAACGTGAAGAACCAGTGGCATCTACATCTGCAGAACGTGAAGAACCAGTGGCATCTACATCTGCAGAACGTGAAGAACCAGTGGCAATCTACATCTACAGAACGTGAAGAACCAGTGGCATCTACAATCTGCAGAACGTGAAGAACCATGGCATCTACATCTGCAGAACGTGAAGAAACTGTGGCAATCTACATCTGCAGAACGTGAAGAACCAGTGGCATCTACATCTGCAGAAGTGAACGACCAGTGCATCTACATCTGCAGAACGGAAGAACAGTGGTATCTACATCTGCAGAACGTGAAGAACCAGGTGGCATCTACATCTGCAGAACGTGAAGAAACCCAGTGGCATTTACATCTGCAGAACGTGAAGCACCAGTGGGCATCTACATCTGCAGAACGTGCAGAACCAGGGCATCTACATCTGCAGAACGTGACAAGCACCAGTGGCTATCTACATCTGCAGAACGTGAAGAACCAGTGGCATCTACATCTGCAGAACGTGAAAGAACCAGTGGCAATCTACATCTGCAGAACGTGAAGACCAGTGGCATCTACATCTGCAGAACGTGAAGCACCAGTGGCATCTACATCTGCAGAACGTGAAGAACCAGTGGCATCTACATCTGCAGAACGTGAAGAACCAGTGGCATCTACATCTGCAGAACGTGAAGAACCAGTGGCATCTACATCTGCAGAACGTGAAGAACCAGTGGCATCTACATCTGCAGAACGTGAAGAACCAGTGGCATCTACATCTGCAGAACGTGAAGAACCAGTGGCATCTACATCTGCAGAACGTGAAGAACCAGTGGCATCTACATCTGCAGAACGTGAAGAACCAGTGGCATCTACATCTGCAGAACGTGAAGAACCAGTGGCATCTACATCTGCAGAACGTGAAGAACCAGTGGCATCTACATCTGCAGAACGTGAAGAACCAGTGGCATCTACATCTGCAGAACGTGAAGAACCAGTGGCATCTACATCTGCAGAACGTGAAGAACCAGTGGCATCTACATCTGCAGAACGTGAAGAACCAGTGGCATCTACATCTGCAGAACGTGAAGAACCAGTGGCATCTACATCTGCAGAACGTGAAGAACCAGTGGCATCTACATCTGCAGAACGTGAAGAACCAGTGGCATCTACATCTAGAACGTGAAGAACCAGTGGCATCTACATCTGCAGAACGTGAAGAACCAGTGGCATCTACATCTGCAGAACGTGAAGAACCAGTGGCATCTACATCTGCAGAACGTGAAGAACCAGTGGCATCTACATCTGCAGAACGTGAAGAACCAGTGGCATCTACATCTGCAGAACGTGAAGAACCAGTGGCATCTACATCTGCAGAACGTGAAGAACCAGTGGCATCTACATCTGCAGAACGTGAAGAACCAGTGGCATCTACATCTGCAGAACGTGAAGAACCAGTGGCATCTACATCTGCAGAACGTGAAGAACCAGTGGCATCTACATCTGCAGAACGTGAAGAACCAGTGGCATCTACATCTGCAGAACGTGAAGAACCAGTGGCATCTACATCTGCAGAACGTGAAGAACCAGTGGCATCTACATCTGCAGAACGTGAAGAACCAGTGGCATCTACATCTGCAGAACGTGAAGAACCAGTGGCATCTACATCTGCAGAACGTGAAGAACCAGTGGCATCTACATCTGCAGAACGTGAAGAACCAGTGGCATCTACATCTGCAGAACGTGAAGAACCAGTGGCATCTACATCTGCAGAACGTGAAGAACCAGTGGCATCTACATCTGCAGAACGTGAAGAACCAGTGGCATCTACATCTGCAGAACGTGAAGAACCAGTGGCATCTACATCTGCAGAACGTGAAGAACCAGTGGCATCTACATCTGCAGAACGTGAAGAACCAGTGGCATCTACATCTGCAGAACGTGAAGAACCAGTGGCATCTACATCTGCAGAACGTGAAGAACCAGTGGCATCTACATCTGCAGAACGTGAAGAACCAGTGGCATCTACATCTGCAGAACGTGAAGAACCAGTGGCATCTACATCTGCAGAACGTGAAGAACCAGTGGCATATACATCTGCAGAACGTGAAGAACCAGTGGCATCTACATCTGCAGAACGTGAAGAACCGTGAAAAAGCTAAACCCAGAAAGTGAAGCCAGTGCATATCATCCTGCAGAACGTGAAGCACCAGTGGCATCTACAGCTGCAGAACGTGAAGAACCAGCGGCATCTACATCTGCAGAAAGTGAAGAACAGTGGCATAATACATCCTACAGAACGTGAAGAACGCATGCAGCTACATCTACAGAACGTTGAAGACCCAGTGGCATCTACATCTACAGGAGATTATACAATTTGTAAAGCCATTCCTTCATGTTTAGTGTACACGCCGTACAACGGCATTTGTAATCGCCAGCGAGTAAAGTCTGGACTTACGAACCTAATCGACTTACGAACAGACACCTCCTGGAACCAAACTCGTTCGCAAGGTGAACGATTCCCCGTACCCTTAACCGTCTTCCCCCCCCCAGCACGTCCGTCCGGCCAGCGTGGAAGAGTAGACCAAGGTAGCCCCTTTTACCCCCCCCCACCTTCCCACCCATCTTGGCGTCCAACTCTCTACCCCACTCGCCAAATGATCGACTCACCACCCCTGGGTTGGACAGAGGACGAGGGAGATTGGGGGGGGGCGGGTGGGTTGAGTGGGGGGGGGGATGGTGGGGGGAATGGTGGGGGGGATGGTGGTGGGGATGGTGGGGGGGGGGGTGACGGGGGGGATGACGGGGGGTGAATTTAGGAATGTTAAGGAGAAATCTGCGCGCAGGGAGATCGAATGCCACTTGGCGACCCGCGTTCTTCTCGTGGGTGGCACGTGGCCTCCTTGCACGGATATCCACACACCAGCCACGCCTCCTTACATAACGGCCGTGCGGATGTCGTGTGTACGTGTGTGTACGTGTGTGTGTCTGTACGTGTGTGTGTGTCTGTGTGTGTATGTGTACGTCTGTGTACGTGTGTGTGTGTACGTGTGTGTGTCTGTACGTGTGTGTGTGTGTGTCTGTGTGTGTACGTGTGTGTGTCTGTACGTGTGTGTGTGTCTGTGTATGTACGTGTGTGTACGTGTGTGTGTGTACATGTGTGTGTACGTGTGTGTGTATGTGTGTGTGTGTACGTGTGTGTGTAGGTGTGTGTATGTGTGTGTGTGTCTATGTGTGTGTATGTGTGTGTACGTGTGTGTGTCTGTACGTGTGTGTGTGTGTCTGTATGTCTGTACGTGTGTGTGTGTATACGTGTGTGTGTATGTGTGTGTACGTCCGTGTGTGTACGTGTGTGTGTGTACGTGTGTGTGTGTACGTGTGTGTGTATATGTGTGTGTATGTGTGTGTGTATGTACGTGTGTGTGTATGTACGTGTGTGTACGTACGTGTGTGTGTGTATGTCTCTGTGTGTGTGTCTGTGTGTGTGCATGTGTGTGTGTGTACGTGTGTGTGTACGTGTGTGTGTGTACGTGTGTGTGTGTGTACGTGTGTGTATGTACATGTGTGTGTGTATGTGTGTGTGTGTACGTGTGTGTGTGTACGTGTGTGTGTGTACGTGTGTGTATGTACATGTGTGTGTGTATGTGTGTGTGTGTACGTGTGTGGGGGGGAGCCGTGGTGTAGTGGTTAGCGCTACGCTGCGCTACGAACCCGGCGACCCGAGTTCGATTCCCGCTCACGGCCAACACCAATAACAGGTTATCTGAACCTGTCCTGGGCCTCCCCCTATGTCGACTCAGCCTCAAATGAGTACCTGGTGCGGTGTGTAGTGAACGTCGCCACTGGTGAGACAAAGGCGGCCGGGCGTGTCGCTGGCCACCCACCCCCTCGTGTGCCGTGCCGGCCTTCATAGGTGCTCGCTAACAGCACTTGCCCCTACAGTCTGTTAGAGGCTACACGGGGGATCTTTGTCTGTGTCTCATTCATAGGCATTCACACCACGCAGAAACACACAGACACACACACACCACGCACACACACAGAAAGACACAGATGCCCCGTGTAGCCTCTAACAGACTGTCGGGGCAAGTGCTGTTAGCGAGTAGCAGCAGCAGCGCCTTCTGAATGAGACAAAGACAAAGGTCCCCCGTGTAGCCTCTAACAGACTGTCGGGGCAAGTGCTGTTAGCGAGTTCAACAACAACAACATTCTAAAGTCTAAACAACATTAATTTAATTACCGAAGCAAACTCCACCCGCCGCCCCTCCGCAAATATTAATGAATTAACAGCATCAGCAATGATCGGAATCGATCATTTTCCCACTGAAAATTCGGATAATTCGGTCGCGAAATGGTTAAAGTCTGGCGTAGTGGGTTTAGCTCCACACACACACACAGAGTACTGTATTACAGTGTCTCCTTGCCTGCCAGTGTGTGTGTGACTCTCTCTGACGATTTTCTGAATCGTGGTGTTGGCCACCCACCACCCTCCCTTGCCCCTACAGCCTGTCGAAGGCTACCTGGTGACCTTTGTCTTCATAGGTCCTGCTGACCAACAGCACTTGCCCCTACAGCCTGTCGAAGGCTACCCGGGCAACTTTTGTCTTCATAGGTGCTACTCACCAACAGCACTTGCCCCCACAGCCTGTCTAAGGCTACCTGGTGACCTTTGTCTTCATAGGTCCTGCTGACCAACAGCACTTGCCCCTACAGTCTGTCGAAGGCTACCCGGGGGACCTTTGTCTTCATAGGTGCTACTCACCAACAGCACTTGCCACTACAGCCTGCCTAAGGCTACCCGGGCAACTTTTGTCTTCATAGGTGCTACTCACCAACAGCACTTGCCCCCACAGCCTGTCGAAGGCTACCCGGGGGACCTTTGTCTTCATAGGTGCTACTCACCAACAGCACTTGCCCCCACAGCCTGTCGAAGGCTACCCGGGTGACCTTTGTCTTCATAGGTGCTGCTCACCAACAGCACTTGCCCCCACAGCCTGTCGAAGGCTATCCGGGCAACTTTTGTCTTGATAGGTGATACTCACCAACAGCACTTGCCCCCACAGCCTGTCGAAGGCTACCCGGGTGACCTTTGTCTTCATAGGTGCTGCTCACCAACAGCACTTGCCCCCACAGCCTGTCCAAGGCTACCCGGGTGACCTTTGTCTGTGTTACGCAACGGGGTGGGAGGCAACCTCTCGGAGCCGCCGTCACATCCCGCGTGTGACCCCCCCACCAGCCCCGCCCCCTTATCCACCAGCCCCGCCCCCTGCCCCCACAGCCCCCTCCCACCACGACCACCACCACCACCACCACCACGTGCCCACTGCCAGAGAAGAGACTTCGACTCTCTCTCTTTAGCTCTCTACACAGTCCAGAGTGGGAGGAGAGGAATCCACCACTCCCCACCACTACTCTCCACCACCACCACCACTCCCCACCACCACCACCACTCCCCACCAGCACCACCACCACTCCCCACCACCACTACTCTCCACCACCACCACTCCCCACCACCACTCCCCACCACCACTCCCCACCACCACCACCACTCCCCACCAGCACCACCATCACTCCCCACCACCAATACTCTCCACCACCACCACTCCCCACCACCACCACCACTCTCCACCACCACCACTCCCCACCACCACTACTCCACACCACCACCACCACCACTCCCCACCACTACTCTCTACCACCACCACCACTCCCCACCAGCACCACCACCACTCCCCACCACCACTCCCCACCACCACCACCACCACTCCCCACCACCACCACTCTCCACCACCACCACCACTCCCCACCACCACCACCACTACCACTCCCCACCACCACCACTCCCCACCACCACTCCCCACCACCACCACTCCCCACCACCACCACCACCACTCCCCATCACCACTACCACCACCACTCCCCACCACCACCACTCCCCACCACCACCACCACTACCAATTCCCACCACCACCACTCTCCACCACCACTCCCCACCACCACCACCACCACTCCCCACCACCACTCCCCACCACCACCACTCCCCACCACCACCACCACCACTCCCCACCACCACCACTCCCCACCAGCACCACCACCACCACTCCTCACCACCACCACCACTCCCCACCACCACCACCACCACTCCTCACCACCACCACCACTCCCCACCACCACCACCACTCCCCACCACCACCACTCCCCACCACCACCACCACCACTTCCCACCACTCCCCACCACCACCACTCCCCACCACCACCACTCCTCACCACCACTACCACCACCACTCCCCACCACTCCCCCCACCACCACCACTCCCCACCACCACCACCACCACTCCCCACCACCCCCCACCACCACCACTCCCCACCACCACCACTCCCCACCACGACTCCCCCCCACCACCACCACTCCTCACCACCACTACCACCACTCCCCACCACCACCACTCCCCACCACTCCCCACCACCACCACTCCCCACCACTCCCCACCACCACCACCACTCTTTTCCTCCACGTATTTGGAGGGTTGTGGGTGTGTGCGCGTGTTGCGTGTGCGCGCGTGTGTGTGTGTGTGCGTGTGTGTGGGTGTGTGCGTGTGTGTGTGTGCGTGTGTGTGTGTGCGTGTGTGTGCGCGTGTGCGCGCGCGTGTGTGCGTGTGTGTGCGTGCGTGTGTGCGTGTGAATAGCGCCTCGCTTCTGAGTCTCACCCCCGAGGGAGGAGGAGGAGGTGGGAGGGAGGGGGGGTCTGGAGGCGGGAGTCATCTTCTTGTTTAAAGACAAAAACATCGCGCCGATTCATTTATTTGGGAGCACGAGAGAGGGGAGAGGGGAGAGCGAGATCGCTCCGTGGGTCTAAGAATATTGCTGGGGAGTGTTTCTTGGTGTTGTTATATGTCACAGTTTAGTTTACATCTCACTCACACATCACCAACATCACCACCATCACCACCACCATCACCATCCTCCAGCTCGCCTCGTCCACACTGCGATCGTCCGCGCCGGCAGCAGCAGAGATGTACTCGCCCTTGTGTCTAACACAGGTACGCAGTGGCACGCGCACAGACACGCGCACACGCAGACACGTGTACAGACAGACACACGCACAGACAGACACACACACAGGCAGACACACGCACAGACAGACACACGCACAGACAGACACACGTACAGACAGACACACACACAGACAGACACACGCACAGACAGACACACGTACAGACAGACACGCACAGACAGACACACACACAGACAGACACACACACAGACAGACACACGTACAGAAAGACACACGTACAGACAGACACACGTACAGACAGACAGACACACAGACAGACACACGTACAGACAGACACACGTACAGACAGGCACACGTACAGACAGACACACACACAGACAGACACACACACGGGCAGACACACGCACAGACAGACACCCGCACAGACAGAAACACACACAGACACACACACAGACAGACAGACACACAGACAGACAGACACACGTAGAGACAGACACACGCACAGACACACGCACAGACAGACACACACACACATACAGACACACACACACACAGACAGACACACGCACAGACAGACACACACACAGACAGACACACGTACAGACACACGCACAGACAGACACACACACAGACAGACACACGTACGGACAGACGCACGGACAGACACACGCACAGACAGACACACAGACAGACACACGCACAGACAGACACAGACACAAACAGACACACACACAGACAGACACACACACAGACAGACACACGTACAGACAGACACACGCACAGGCAGACACACCCACAGACAGACACACGCACAGACAGGCACACACACAGACAGACACACGTACAGACAGACACACGTACAGACAGACACACACACAGACAGACACACGTACAGACAGACACACGCACAGACAGACACACACAGACAGACACACGCACAGACAGACACACACACAGACAGACACACGTACAGACAGACACACACACAGACATACACACGTACAGACAGACACACGCACAGACAGACACACACACAGACAGACACACGCACAGACAGACACACACAGACAGACACACGCACAGACAGACACCCGTACAGACAGACACACACACAGACAGACACACGTACAGACAGACACACACACAGACAGACACACGCACAGACAGACACACGTACAGACACACGCACAGACAGACACACGCAACAGACAGACACACGCACAGACAGACAGACACACGCACAGACAGACACACATACAGACAGACATACGCACAGACAGACACACGTACAGACAGACACACGCACAGACAGACACACACACAGACAGACACACACACAGACAGACAGACACACAGACAGACACACGTACAGACAGACACACGTACATATAGACACACGTACAGACAGACACACACACAGTCAGACACGCACAGACAGACACACGCACAGACAGACACACGCACAGACAGACACACGTACAGACAGACAGACACACGCACAGACAGACACACACACAGACAGAAACACGTACAGACAGACACACGTACAGACAGACACACGCACAGACAGACACACGTACAGACAGACACACACACAGACAGACACACGCACAGACAGACACACACACAGACAGACAGACACACGCACAGACAGAAACACGTACAGACAGACACGTACAGACAGACACACGTACAGACAGACACACGCACAGACACACACACACACAGACAGACACACGCACAGACAGGCACACACACAGACAGACACACGTACAAACAGACACACGCACAGACAGACACACTCACAGACAGACACACGCACAGACAGACACACGCACAGACAGACACACGTACAGACAGACACACGTACAGACAGACACACGCACAGACAGACACACGCACAGACAGACACACGCACAGACAGACACACACACAGACAGACACACGTACAGACAGACACACGTACAGACAGACACACAGACAGACACACGCACAGACAGACACACGCACAGACAGACAGACAGACACATGTACAGACAGACACACGTACAGACAGACACACGTACAGGTACACACACACACAGACAGACACACACACAGACAGACACACGCACAGACAGACAGACACACAGACAGACACACGTACAGACAGACACACGCACAGACAGACACACGCACAGACAGACACACGTACAGACAGACACACAGACAGACACACGCACAGACAGACACACGCACAGGCAGACGTATATATACAAACATGCATACACACATACACACGCATACACACATACACACACATACATTCTCACCCACAGATAGACTTACAGGTATCGATACAGACTAACAGGAATACAGACAGACACACAGACAGACTTGTATACACACACACAAAGACAAAGATGCCCCGTGTAGCCTGTAACAGACTGTTGGGGCAAGTGCTGTTAGTGAGCACCTATGAAGGCCGGAACGGCACACGAGGGGGTGGGTGGCCAGAACCACGCCCGACCGCCTTTGTCTCTCTAGTGGCAATGTTTACACACCGCACCAGGTACTCATTTGAGGCTGAGGCGACCTAGAGGAGGCCCAGGTATCAGTTCAGACAATCGTCACTGGGTGGTGTTGGCCGTGAGCGGGAATCGCCAGGTTCGTAGCGCAGCGTAGCGCTTACCGCTGCACCACCGCTCCCCAACCACACACACACAGCTACACACACACAGCAACACACACACACAGCAACACACACACACAGCAACACACACACACAGCTACACACACACAGCAACACACACACACACAGCTACACACACACAGATACACACACACAGACACACACACAGCTACACACACACACAGCTACACACACACAGCTACACACACACAGCTACACACACACACAGCTACACACACAGCTACACAGACACACAGCTACACACACACAGCTACACACACACAGATACACACACACAGCTACACACAACAACAACAGCCATTCGCCACTAAGTGGCGGTGACGTCACCACGACGCTTGTGCCAGGCCATGTGCACCTTGAGGCCACGTGAAGTGTCGAACGCCCGCTGGCAAGAGGTCACGGGGCAGACCCAGGTGCCACGGGTCGACTGACCGAGATGACCGAGATGACTGGCTGATGCACCACCTGTGCCCCTTACTGTGCCAACTTGCTGTGCTTTAGCCACCCGGCGCTCCGCTCGTTTTTGTGAGCGTCGCTCCTCCACCATCCGTTGTTGTTGGAGGGCGACTGCCTCCAACTGCCCAGTAGCGTCCTTCACGAGCCTCCTCCACAGAGGCCGATCTTGACACCGCTGGTACCAGTCATCGGCAAGTCCACTCAGCTCCACGTCCTCCTGTACCACATCACTCCATCTCTTCTCTAGCCCGTGCCGCGCCCGTTTAGCCCCCTCGATCCGGCCGAACAAAAGCTGTTTAGGCATGCGGTGGCTGGGCATGCGGGCTACATGACCCAGCCAACACAGCCTTGCCTCCCGGAGGAGCTCACCGATGGGACTTTGACCAGATCTTTCAAGGATTTGTGAGCTCCTCACACAATCCAGCTTGGTTAAACCCAGGATGGATCGTAGGCAGGCCAGCCTAAATGTTTCCAACCGGCGAAGATGCTCCATTAGGGGGGTCCACGTTTCGCAAGCGTAGAGAAGGGAGGGAATGACTGTGGCCGAGAAGACCTGAAGCTTCGTGCGGAGCGACAGACCAGGTAGCTTCCACACAGCGTTACGCAACCGATGAAAGATATTGCCGCTCGACTGATTCGGAGTGAGACTTCTGCTGTTAAACTGGAGCCGGTCATAAGCACACTGGCCAGGTATGGGAAACTCTCAACTCTTTCCACAACTGCCCCATCACCGATTGGGAGTTGTGGGGGTGGAGTGTCTGATGGTACAAAATACCCAGGCAGATGCTTAGTTTTGGTGGGGCTGATGGTAAGGCCCCACCTCTTAGTGGCACGCTCTAGTCTCAGCAGCAGCGTCTCCAACTCCTCATCTGAATGAGCAGCTATTACCAAATGATCGGCATACATAACGTGGTTGACCACTAGGGAGCCATCCCTTGATCGCACCCGGGCATCGATCAGCCTCCCATTATATCTGTACCAAATGGAAATTCCCCCGGTACAGCTATTGAAGGCTTCAAAATAGATGTTAAATAATGTGGGAGCCAGAGGACATCCCTGTCGCACCCCAAGGTGTACAGGGAAAGGCTCTGACTCCCGGCCACGTAGTTTTACCCGGGCCCGTTCACCATTATGAAGGTCCTTAATGATCGTGAGCAGAGGGTCAGGGACTCCGAAAGCACGAAAAACAATCCAGAGCCCAGGCCGACTGATGGTATCATAGGCCTTGACCAGGTCAATAAAGCAGAGATGTAAGTCTTGTTGGAATTCCCTACACCTCTCCTGTAGCGGACGGACAGAAAAAATGGAATCTGTGCAGGACCGCCCTTTCCTGAAACCGCATTGGGACTCTACAAGCCTCTCCTCAGCGTGCCTGGCAAGGCGATGTTGAATAATCCTTGCCAGGACCTTTCCCGGCACACTGAGGAGTGAGATGCCCATGTAGTTGTTACAGTCTGTGCGGTCCCCCTTCTTACACAGGGGGACCACCAGGGCATCCTTACAATCCTGCGGAACCCGTCCAGTGGTCCAGACTGTTGTTATGATGTCATGTAGGGCAGTCTGTGCACAAACGCTACCCTCCCTCAGAATTTCGCTTGGGAGATCATCTCTGCCCGGTGCCTTTCCTGGTCTCAGACTCCGGATCGCCCTCAGTACTTCCTCAACAGATGGCACCTCAGCCAGCCACTCACAGGGGATGACTTCTTCCAATATTTGAGGCACCGCAGCCTCAGCAGGGTTATCCCCACTTTGTGCCACGATGTTTTTCTGGCTGAGGGATTTCCCCTCCCCCAGGACCTCACAGAAATGCTCAGCAAATCTGCAAACTTGTTCCTGGGGGTCGGAGATTGGATCACCGTTTTTCCCCCTAATGATGGTAATAGGTGTGGCGCTGCAGGTTACTTTTTTGATGGAGTTAAATAGTGATTTGTGATCGCGGGCCACTGAGGCAGACTCCATCTCCTCAGCAACCCGCGACCACCACCCATCCTTGCAGCGCCTTACGGCTCTCCGAACCTCCGAGCGAAGGCTGCGGTAAACCTCCTCATTCTCTGACGTGGGATGCTGTAGCCGATGAGTGTGGGCCTGTCGCTTTTTCTCAATTAACCTGAACACCTCCTCTGTCAGCCAGGGTTTCTGTGGAGGTCTGGACCGCGTACCCAAAGCAGCCATTGCAGCTGCATGAGTCACCGTCTTAAACCTCGCCCATTTACCCTCGACATCAGGTGGAGTGGAGGACAATGCCAACCCCAGCTGCAAGCGATGATGAAATTCTCGCTTGCAACTTTCATCAGCTAACTGAGACCAGGCCACTTTTGGTTGGAATGGGGTCCTGGGTGTAGACCCACCACCGGAGTGGAAGAATGGCAGGCGCATCTTACAGATGACTAGTCGATGGTCAGAGGGCAGATCAGCTCCACGATAGGTCCTGGTGTCAAGGACATGGGCTCGCATCCGCTGGTCCGTCACTATGTAGTCCAGCAGATGTTCTTGCACACACACGCGCACACACACGCACACACACACGCACACACGCACACACACGTACACACACACGTACACACACGCACACACGCACACGCACACACGCACACACACACACGCACACACACGCACACGTTGTGTGTTTACACATCCCATCAGCCGAGTCAGGCTCGCTTGAACTGCTGCTTCAGTAGAATTGTCCAGTAGGACCTCTATGGATCTTTATGGAACTTTGTGGGTCTCTATGGATCTCTATGGAACTCTATGGAACTCTGTGGATGTGTATGGGTCTCTATGTATCTCTATGGAACTCTGTGGATGTATATGGGTCTCTATGGAACTCTATGTATCTCTATGTGACTCTATGTAACTCTATTAATCTCTATGTAACTCTATGTATCTCTATGTGACTCTATGGATCTCTATGTAACTCTATGTAACTCTATGGATCTCTATGTAACTCTATGGATCTCTATGTAACTCTATGTAACTCTATGGATCTCTATGTAACTCTATGGATCTCTGTGTAACTCTATGTATCTCTATGTAACTCTATGTAACTCTATGGATCTCTATGCAACTCCATGGATCTCTATGTAACTCTATGGATCTCTATGTAACTCTATGTATCTCTATGCAACTCTATGGATCTCTGTGTAACTCTATGTAACTCTATGGATCTCTATGTAACTCTATGGATCTCTGTGTAACTCTATGAATCTCTATGTAACTCTATGGATCTCTATTTAACTCTATGGATCTGCTGCTACTCGCTAACAGCACTTGCCCCAACAGTCTGTTAGAGGCTACACGGGGGATCTTTGTCTATGAAGGCCGGCACTGCGGCACACGAGGGGGTGGGTGGCCACCACCACGCCCGGCCGCCTTTGTCTCCCCAGTGGGCGATGTTTTACTCCACCACACCGCACCAGCTACTCATTTGAGGCCGAGTCGACCTAGATGAGGAACCCCAGGACTGGTTCAGATCATGGCTAGCGCGTACGTCGTATGCATGTGTGTGTGGTGAACTTGAACTTCCTTCACACCGTACGTAGCCAACCGTGCTAATCGGAGGTGCCAGGGGGCAGGACAATAACAACACTAAACACCACAACAACAACAACAACACTAAACACCACCACCACAACAACAACAACAACACTAAACACCACAACAACAACAACACTAAACACCACCACCACAACAACAACAACACTAAACACCACCACCACAACAACAACGATGACGATTTTAAAGTGCATTTATTCTAGATGTGAAGCTTTCGTGACCGCAAGGATTCATATTCTTAGGTTTTTTCGGTAAAGTCACGTAGGTGACAGGAGGTCCGTCTATTTGAGTCTGCACAGCTGTCGTGGCTGTGACGGTTCCACCTGAAGACGGAGGCTTGTGTTGCCTCCGAAACGTCGTGATTTTTATTTTATTTTACTTTTATTAATTTTAATGTTTCACCTACGTGACTTTACCGAAAAAACCTAAGAATATGATTTTAAAGTGCATCACAGCTCCCAGTCGCTTCATAACATTGACGAGGAAGAGAGCGTTCCAGACGGCCGCAGACTTATCGAGCGGCCGCTTTGTTTTAAGCGAGCAAAACCTCTGGACCGGGTTAGTTTTTTACGTATGAAGTATAATATTAATAATAAGTAGAATTGTTATAATTATTATTAATGAATTGTCATTTAATTCAGCGTCGTCCAACAGCGAATGCATTGCCCGGGGCTGATGAGTGAGGTTTGATGCGTTTGCTCTGGGATGTTGACTACCTCGCCTGGTGTACAGGAGGTCCGTCGGTTCGATCCCGACCCCTGATACCTGCTGTACATTTGGAGTCTGCGTGTCTCTCTGATCATCATCATCATTGCGTTTGCTATGGGATGTTGACGACCTCGCCCGGTGTACAGGAGGTCCGTCGGTTCGATCCCTACCCCTGATACCTGCTGTACATTTGGAGTCTGCGTGTCTCTCATCATCATCATCATCATTGCGTTGGCTATGGGATGTTGACGACCTCGCCTGGTGTACAGGAGGTCCGTCGGTTCGATCCAGACCCTGACGACGCCCGCTGCTGTCTATTTGAGTCTAAGTGTCTCTTGTGTGTCTCAGGCCGCGGTGAGATCGTGAGATAGGGCAGAGTGAGTGAGCCAGAGCGAGCTTGTTAGACAGATGGCAGTGAGAGAGAGAGAGAGTGGGAGGGGAGAGCGAGCTAGAGCGGTCGAGAAGAGAGTTATATAAGCGGGTACAGTGCAGACGAGGGGCTCTCATCGCAGGGAGAGGATTCCCGGGAGGGGAGAGGGGGGAGGGAGGGAGACAGAGAGACGCAACTCACACGCAGAGTGTGCGGTGGTGGTGGTAGTTGTGGTGGTTGGGGTGGTGGTGGTCGAACACAGTGTGGTGGTGGTTGTGGTGCTGGTTGGTAAACACGGTGTGGTTGGACATAGTGGTTGGGGTGGTGCTGGTGGTTAGTGGTCGTGGTGGTTGGACACAGTGTGGAGGTGGTGGCGGTGCTGGTAGTTGTGGTGGTTGGGGTGGTGCTGGTGGTTGGGGTGGTGCTGGTGGTGCTGGTGGTGCTGGTGGTTGTGGTGGTTGGGGTGGTGCTGGTGGTTGTGGTGGTTGGGGTGGTGCTGGTGGTGCTGGTGGTTGTGGTGGTTGGGGTGGTGCTGGTGATTGGGGTGGTGCTGGTGGTTGTGGTAGTGGTGGCGGTGCTGGTAGTTGGTGGTTGTGGTGGTTGGACACTAGTGTGGTGCTGGTGGTTGTGGTGGTGGTGGTGGCGGTGATGGAGATGAACCAGTGGTCTGGGGAATCGACAGAGATCGTGGGAGGAGATGGGTGTGGTGCAGAGGAAGGGGATGGCGATGGTGGGGGGAGGATGGAGGGGACGGGGTGATGGTGGTGGGAGGTGGTGGTGGGAGGTGGTGGTGGTGGGGGGGTGGTGGTGGTGGTGTTATTGGGGGGGGCTAAAGGAAATACAAAATCTTGGACCCCTATTGACCTAATGGAAAAACACACGCGGCCCGGGATACATCTGCGGCGTAGCTAATGCATGCCGTGCTGCTGCTACTCGCTAACAGCACTTGCCCCGACAGTCTATTAGAGGCTACACGGGGGACCTTTGTCTTTGTCACCTTCATAGGCGCTGCTGCTGCTACTCGCTAACAGCACTTGCCCCTACAGTCTATTAGAGGCTACACGGGGGACCTTTGTCTTTGTCTCCTTCATAGGCGCTGCTGCTGATACTCGCTATCAGCACTTGCCCCGGCAGTCTGTTAGAGGCTACACGGGGGAGCTTTGTCTTTGTGCGTGTGGTGGTCATTCCTGAAACATATTATTGACGAACCCACGCTGACCACAGCGTGACCCAATGCGGTTTTGTGGTCACTCCGCCAGCGCACTAAGCACCACCGCAACTCTATGAGTCTCTGTGCAAGTCTATGTGTCTCTGTGTAAGTCTATGTGTCTCTGTGTAAGTCTATGTGTCTCTGTGCAAGTCTATGGGGTTCTGTGTAAGTCTATGGGTCTCTGTGTGAGTCTATGGGTCTCTGTGTGAGTCTATGGGTCTCTGTGTGAGTCTATGGGTCTCTGTGTGAGTCTATGGGACTCTGTGTGAGTCTATGGGTCTCTGTGCAAGTCTATGGGACTCTGTGTGAGTCTATGGGACTCTGTGTGAGTCTATGGGACTCTGTGTGAGTCTATGGGTCTCTGTGCAAGTCTATGTGTCTCTGTGTAAGTCTATGTGTCTCTGTGTGAGTCTATGGGGTTCGGTGTGAGTCTATGGGTCTCTGTGTAAGTCTCTGTGTCTCTGTGTGAGTCTATGTGTCTCTGTGTGAGTCTATGGGGTTCTGTGTGAGTCTATGGGTCTCTGTGTAAGTCTATGGGTCTCTGTGAGTCTATGGGTCTCTGTGTAAGTCTATGGGTCTCTGTGAGTCTATGGGTCTCTGTGTGGGTCTATGGGGTTCTGTGTGAGTCTATGGGACTCTGTGTGAGTCTATGGGTCTCTGTGTGAGTCTATGGGTCTCTGTGTAAGTCTATGGGTCTCTGTGTAAGTCTATGGGTCTCTGTGTGAGTCTATGGGTCTCTGTGTAAGTCTATGTGTCTCTGTGTAAGTCTATGTGTCTCTGTGCAAGTCTATGGGGTTCTGTGTAAGTCTATGGGTCTCTGTGTGATGAGTCTGTGGATCTCTGTGTGACGAGTCTGTGGTTCTCTGTGTGAGTCCATGGGTCTCTGTGTGAGTCCATGTGTCTCTGTGTGATGAATCTATGGGTCTCTGTGTGTTGAGTCTGTGGGTCTCTGTGTGAGTCTATGTGTCTCTGTGTGGCGAGTCTATGGGACTCTGTGTGAGTCCATGGATCTTTGTGTGAGGAGTCTATGGGTCTCTGTGTGAGTCTATGTATGTTGAACTTCTTTCGCACCGCACGTAAGCTAACGGCGCTTTAATCGGAGGTTGCGGGGGGGGGGGGAGTGTGTGGCTGAGTGAAGGAGTGGATGAGTGAGTAAGCGAGTGGGTGAATTAGTGGGTGAGTGTATGGCTGAGTGAGTTGTTGAGTGAGCAGGTGGCCGAGCGAATGGGTGAGCGAGTGGGTGAATTAGCGAGTGAGTGTATGGCTGAGTTAGTGAAGGAGTGGATGAGCGAGTAAGCGAGTGGGTGAATTAGTGGGTGAGTGTATGGCTGAGTGTATGGCTGAGTGAGTGCTTGAGTGAGCAGGTGGCCGAGCGAGTGGGTGGGCGAGTGGGTGAACTAGCGAGTGAGTGTATGGCTGAGTTAGTGAAGGAGTGGATGAGCGAGTAAGCGAGTGGGTGAATTAGTGGGTGAGTGTATGGCTGAGTGTATGGCTGAGTGAGTGCTTGAGTGAGCAGGTGGCCGAGCGAGTGGGTGGGCGAGTGGGTGAACTAGCGAGTGAGTGTATGGCTGAGTGAGTGGGTGAGCGAGCGGGTGAGCGAGCGGGTGAGCGAACGGGTGGGCGAGCGGGTGAGCGATTTCCGGCATCGAGGGTGTTTGTAGCTCATCATCTCATTCACAGCCGTGCAGAGAACCCGTGCTGGAAATTCCACATTGCCATGGCGGTTAACCCAAAGCGTTACTCAAATTGACCGACATCCCCACCCGCGGACCGTAGGGAGAGATGATGATGGTGATGATGGCGATCAATTAGCTGTGTCACGTGGTCACACGGGGTCGTTAATTAACGCGCGTGTGTCAATCCATTAATGAATGGCTCCCATGTTGACCCGCAGAGTCACGTGGTCACCAATCAACGGAGTTCACGCGCCAATTTAATTGCCCGTGTCTAATTGTGCCTCGTTTGTGTCTCCCACTCGGCACCACCACCACCGCCACGGCCACCACCACCACCACAACCACCACCACAACAATCTCACCATCTCACCACCACCTACAACATTTCACACCCTCTCACCACCACCACCATCTCACCATCTCCACCACAATCTCGCCCTCCGCAACCACCACCACCACCGCCTCCACCACCACCATCTCACCACCTCCACCATCATTTCACCACCTCAACACTTCCACCACCGACAACATTTCATAACCTCTCACCACCACCACCACCACCTCACCATCTCGCCCTCCACAACCACCACCACCACCATCTCACCATCTCACCACCACCACAACCATCTCACCATCTCACCACCACCACCTCACCATCTCACCACCACCACCACCACAACCATCTCACCATTTCCACCACAATCTCGCTTTCCGCAACCTCAACGACCACCACCACCACCACCACCTCACCATTCCACCTCCTACAACATTTCATAACCTCTCACCACCACCACCACCACCATCTTACCATCTCACCACCACCACCATAACCATCTCACCATCTCCACCACAATCTCGCCCTCCGCAACCTCAACCACCACCACCACCACCTACAACATTTCACACAACCTCTCACCCCACCCACCCACCCACCCCCCACGAACAGGACGAGTTCCACCCGTTCATCGAGGCGCTGCTGCCGCACGTGCGCGCCTTCTCCTACGTGTGGTTCAACCTGCAGGCGCGCAAGCGCAAGTACTTCAAGAAGCACGAGAAGCGCATGTCTCGCGACGAGGAGCGCGCCGCCAAGGAAGAGCTCGTGGCCGAGAAGGTCGACGTCAAGCAGAAGTGGGCCTCTCGCCTCCTCGCCAAGCTGCGCAAGGACATCCGCCCCGAGTGCCGCGAGGACTTCGTGCTGACCGTCACGGGCAGGAAGGCCCCCTGCTGCGTCGTCTCGAATCCCGACCAGAAGGGCAAGATCCGTCGCATCGACTGCCTCCGGCAGGCCGACAAAGTGTGGCGCCTCGACCTCGTCATGGTCATCCTCTTCAAGGGGGTTCCCCTCGAGAGCACCGACGGCGAGCGGCTCGTCAAGTCGCCGCTGTGCGCCCAGCCGGCGCTCTGCGTGCAGCCGCGGCACATCGCCGTGTCCGTCAAGGAGCTCGACCTTTACCTGGCCTACTTCGTGCAGGAGCAAGGTGAGACGTGGGGCTGGGTGGGTGGGTGGGGCTGGGGCTGGGTGGGTGGGTGGGTCGGTGGTTGTTTGTTGCGTTTGCAACGGATTCACAGGGCTGTGCCGAAGAAATGAAAGTGAAAACTGAGTGGTGGGTGGGTTGGGTGGATATGGTGGGTGGGGTTGGGGTGGATGGTGAGTTGGGTGATTGGTGGGTGGTGGGTGGGTAGATGGGTGGATGAATGAGTGGGTGGATGAGTGAGTGGGTGGGTTGGTGGGTGAATGAGTGAGTGAGTGGGTGGGTTGGTGGGTGAGTGAGTGAGTGGGTGGGTGTTGGGTGCTGGGTGGGTGGTGGGTGGGTGCTGGGTGCTGGGTGGGTGATTGGTGGGTGGGTGGTGGGTGGGTGTTGGTGGGTGATTGGTGGGTGGGTAGATGAATGAGTGGGTGGATGAGTGAGTGGGTGGGTGAGTGAGTGAGTGGGTGGGGCTGGGTGGGGCTGGGTGGGTGGGTGGGTCGGTGGTTGTTGTTGCGGTTGCAGCAGATTCAAGTGCGGCATGGCTCACAGCGCTGTGCCGAAGAAATGAAAGTGAAAACTGAGTGGTGGGTGGGTTGGGTGGATATGGTGGGTGGGGTTGGGGTGGATGGTGAGTTGGGTCGGGTGGGTGGTGAGTTGGGTGATTGGTGGGTGGTGGGTGGGTGATTGGTGGGTGGATGGTGGGTGGGTGTTGGTGGGTGATTGGTGGGTGGGTAGATGAATGAGTGGGTGGATGAGTGAGTGGGTGGGTGAGTGAGTGAGTGAGTGGGTGGTGGGTGGGTGGGTCTCTATGAGTTTATTAGATGGTCCACATTTTCCTGACCCTACCCACTGACCCATAGATGTCATGTTGTTGTTGTTGTTGTTTGTTGTTGCTTGTTGTTGATTGTTGATTGTTGTTGTTCGTGCATCACTGACAACGCAGCGGCAAGCATCGCCATGACCACCAGCACCACCGCTTGAGATAATTTGCTTAATAATTTTTGCAGCGGAATTGAGAAAAGGGCTCTGATGCTTGGAATGGAATTGTGTGTGGGGGGCTGGGGGGAGGGGCTGGGGGGGGAGGGGCTGTGGGGGAGGGGCTGGGGGGGAGGGGCTGGGGGGGAGGGGCTGGGGGAGAGGGGCTGGGGGGGAGGGGCTGGGAGGGAGGGGCTGGGGGTCCAATCGGAGCGAAGCGCCAATGTAGAGAAGCAGCCAAAGCGGCCCAGACACTGCCCCCCCCACCCTACCCCCCACCCTACCCCCACGCTACCCCCACCCTACCTCCCACCCTACCCCCCCACCCTACTCCCACCACCCCACTAAAGCTGCCTCCCCCCACCACCACCACCATCACACCACGGCTATGCGAGCCAAGATCTTCACATTCAAACCATCTCCCACCCACCCATTCATCCACCCACTCATCCACCCACCCACTCATCCACCACCCACCCACTCATCCACCCACCCATCCACCCATCCCCCCCCACCAAAGACAAAGGTCCCCCGTGTAGCCTGTAACAGACTGTTAGGGGGCCAGTGCTGTTAGCGAGCCGCTCCTGTGAAGGCCGGCACGGTGGAACGAGACGGGTGCGTTAGCAACCACCCCCGGCCGCCTTTGTCTCTCCCCAGTGGCGATGTTTGCCACACACACAGCACCAGCTACTCATTTGAGGCTGAGTCGACCTAGGGGAGGGGATCGAACTCGAGTCACCACCGCGGTTCGTAGGGGCACCCCAACCCCCCACCATCACACCCCCTCCACCATCACACCCACCCCCCCCACCATCACCCCCCTCATCACACCTACCCCCCCCACCATCCCACCTACCCCCCCCCCACATCACACCCCCCCCACCATCACACCCCCCCCCACCATCACACCTACCCGCCCCACCATCACACCTACCCCCCCCCCCCCCACCATCACACCTACCCCCATCACACCTACCCACCATCCCACCTACCCCCCCCCCACCATCACACCCCCCCATCACACCTACCCCCCCCACCATCCCACCTACCCCCCCCCACCATCACACCTACCCCCCATCACACCCACCCCCCCCACCATCACACCTACCCCCATCACACCTACCCCCCCCCACCATCCCACCTACCCCCCCCCCACCATCACACCCCCCCATCACACCTACCCCCCCCACCATCCCACCTACCCCCCCCACCATCACACCTACCCCCATCACACCCACCCCCCCCACCATCACACCTACCCCCCCCCACACCATCACACCTACCCCCCCCCCCACCATCACACCCCCCCCATCACACCCACCCCCCCCCATCACACCTACCCCCCCCCCACCATCACACCCCCCCATCACACCCACCCCCTCCCATCACACCTACCCCCCCCCCACCATCACCCCCCCCATCACCTACCCCCCCCACACCACAGCGCAACTTCCTGCCCGACTCACCTACTCTGCTCATTCCTCTCCCGCGCCGCCCCCTCCACACTCCTCCTGCTCCCCCCACCCCCACTGTGCCCCCCCCCACAGCCCCCCACTAGCCCCCCCCCACAGCCCCCCACTAGCCCCCCCCCCCCATGTACCGCACAAACCCCTAACCCCATCGCTGTTGTCGAGAGAGAGCACCCCCCCCACCGCCATGTGCGTTGCGTTACAAACGCCGCGACGCATCATCGGAAGTAGCCCACCACCCCGTACGCCTGTGTGTGTGTCACAGTGTGTGTGTGTGTCACAGTGTGTGTGTGTGTCACAGTGTGTGTGTCACAGTGTGTGTGTCACAGTGTGTGTGTGCGTGTCACAGTGTGTGTGTGTCACAGTGTGTCACAGTGTGTGTCACAGTGTGTGTGTGTGTGCAGAGACCCATAGACTCACACAGAGACCCACAGACTCACACAGAGACCCACAGACTCACACAGAGACCCACAGACTCACACAGAGACCCATAGACTCACACAGAGACCTACAGACTCACACAGAGACCCATAGACTCACACAGAGACCCACAGACTTACAGAGACCCACAGACTGCTGCTGCTGCCATCCTCATCATAGGATTAATATGACACATTAGCCCCCCCCCTCCCCCATCACGACCCCCCCCCCCTTTCCCATTCGTCCTCATCGCAATCTGTGGCTCTGGCGAATTCCTCTCACGGCAGGTGCAGTGTCGTGTGTGCTCGTTGCGCTAGGGGGAGAGAGAGGAGAGAGAGAGAGAGGGGAGACTTTGACTTTTAAACAACTTTTATTGCCGCCAGCAGCAAAAGCACTGGAGGCGATTTTAATATGAAACACACAAAGTCACCAGCAACACAAATGAAAATAAACGCTACAAATCGACGCGCTGTGGCGCTAAATGCGCCGCGTACAACACAAAATAAAAGCCACGTGGTGGTGGTGGTGGTCATCGCGCACGCCACGGTGACGAGCGAGCGCTTCAGAAGGTGAACACCACGAGGGTGCCGTCCGCGCTGGTGCAGAGAGGGGCTTGTCCGGCTCCCCAGCGTTCGAAGAAGACGTACACATCACCGACACGTGTGTGGTACATGGCGTGCTCCAGCCGGAGCCGCGCCTTGAGCAGGCCCCTGAACACTGAAAGCACAGAGCAGCCGTCAGTGTCACCTTGCAGCATCTTTTTTCTCGTTCTGTACACCGCCATCTTCGCCTGGGTAAGACTGATAGAGATGAGAGATGGGAGAACGAGGAGAGAGCTTTGCGCAGTGGCAGTATCGTAGCCAATGAGGTTTATCCGAGGCGCGATTATTGCTAATTGAAAACTTTCCCCAATACCCCGCCACGCTGACTTGAAAGTCAGTCGGCGTCGGCAATTCTTGCAAGCTCTTTCGGGAGCTTTGGGTAAAAAAAAAGAGAGAGAGAGGGGAGAGAGAGGGGACAGAGGAGAGAGAGAGAGGGTTAGAGAGATAAAGATGAGTGATGGGAGAGAGAGGCGAGAGAGAGAAATGGAAGAGAGGGGAGTGAGAGAGAGGAGAGAGAGGAGAGAGAGAGGAGAGAGAGGAGAGAGAGATCGTGATACGTGGCAGAGCTACGATCAATCATTCAATTAGGGCCAAGTCACACTTTGCTCACACCCGGCCAGGAGAGGAGAGAGAGAGACGGGAGAGGGAGGGAGGGAGGCATCTTCAGCAGATGTGCGATTCGGACACGAGAGAGAGGGGGGGGGGAGGAGGGTCACTAAGTCAGTGGCCGTTCTGCCGGCTCTACAAGTGACTCGGCAAGTGACGACATTCACATTTCCACATCGTATAGGATGGGGGGAGGCAGTGTCGGATTAAGATAGTGCGGGGCCTGTAGTGTATACGTTATTACGGGGCCCTAAATAACACACAAAAAACACGTAAATATTGAAACACGTCAATGTTTAACTTGCATAGTAAAGTGATTGACAGGCAATACGACAAATGGCGAACCTTGAACACCAGGTCGTTCGTAAAAGTCGAAGGCAGTATAGTACTATAGCAATAGGCAGTGTCGGATTAAGCTCGTGAGTCTATGGTGCAGTGTTGATTCTATGGGTAGTGTTGAGTCTATGGGCAGTGTTGAGTCTATGGGCAGTGTTGAGTCTATGGTGCAGTGTTGATTCTATGGGTAGTGTTGAGTCTATGGGCAGTGTTGAGTCTATGGGCAGTGTTGAGTCTATGGGTAGTATTTAGTCTATGGGCAGTGTTGAGTCTGTGGGCAGTGTTGAGTCTATGGTGCAGTGGTGAGTCTATGGGCAGTGTTGAGTCTATGGGCAGTGTTGAGTCTATGGGCAGTGTTGAGTCTATGGGTAGTATTTAGTCTATGGGCAGTGTTGAGTCTATGGGTAGTATTTAGTCTATGGGCAGTGTTGAGTCTATGGGCAGTGTTGAGTCTATGGTGCAGTGGTGAGTCTATGGGCAGTGTTGAGTCTATGGTGCAGTGTTGAGTCTATGGTCAGTGTGGTCTGGGGCATGTGTTGAGTCTATGGGCAGTGTTGAGTCTATGGGCAGTGTTGAGTCTATGGGCAGTGTTGAGTCTATGGGCTGTCTAGGGCAGTGTTGAGTCTATGGCAGTGTGAGTCTATGGGCAGTGTTGAGTCTAT
>NC_083802.1:926306-933806 GCF_015708825.2 Lethenteron reissneri
CTCAACACTGCCGGTTGACTCAAGGAGCGACGGAGTGAGATAGATGGAGAGACATGGAGGGATACGGTGAGAGACACGAGGTGAGAGACACGAGGTGAGAGACACGAGGTGAGAGACACGAGGTGAGAGGGTGCTACAGGGTGATAGAGAGAGATGGACAGACAGATGGAGAGACGGGGTGAGAGAGAGAGAGTGGGTGGACCACCACTCTAGCCAAGAGAGAGAGCGAGCAAGAGAGAGAGAGCAAGCGGGAGAGAGACAGCTGATGACATCCCCAGTTGGTAAGCAGCAGCGACGAAGAGGCGTGCAACACCAAGAGCCAAACTATTTTTTTAGGAGGCGGTGGGAGGAGGAGAGGGGAGTTGGAAGGGAGAGGAGGAGGATGAGGAGGGTGAGGAGGTGGAGGAGGAGGGTGAGGAGGAGGAGGGGGAGGGTGAGGAGGAGGGGGTGAGGAGGGTGAAGAGGGTGAGGAGAAGGGGGAGGGTGAGGAGGAGGGGGAAGAGGACGGTGAGGAGGGGAAGGAGGATGAGGAGGAGGAGGGGGAGGAGGATGAAGAGGGTGAGGAGGAGGGGACGGGGGAGGAGGGGGAGGGTGAGGAGGTGGAGGAGGAGGGTGAGGTGGAGGGTGCGGTGGAGGGTGCGGTGGAGGAGGAGGAGGGTGAGGAGGAGGGAGAGGGGGAGGAGGCTGAGGAGGAAAACACGGCCCCATATGCTGCGCATCTGGTGTCGATATGAAATAATAAAACAACTCAGAGGCGAGAGAAGTTGGGGGGGGGCACACCGCGGGGGAGGGGGTGAGGGGGGGGCACGTGGGGGTGGCAGAGGTGGGGGGGGGCACGTGGGGGGGGGGGGCTAGGGGTGGATGTGGATCAGCCTGCGGGTTCTCTTCCTCAGCAGCACGAGGAGGAGGAGGCGCTCCGTGACAGAAATAAGAGAGGACGGAGAGAGTGGATTCTGCGTGCGCGTGTGTGTGTGTACACGTGTGTGTGTGTACACGTGTGTGTGTGTACACGTGTGTGTGTACACGTGGGTGTGTGTACACGTGTGTGTGTGTACACGTGTGTGTGTACACGTGTGTGTGTACACGTGTGTGTGTACACGTGTGTGTGTGTACACGTGTGTGTGTACACGTGTGTATACACGTGTGTGTATGTACACGTGTGTGTGTACACGTGTGTGTACACGTGTGTGTACACGTGTGTGTGTACACGTGTGTGTACACGCGTGTGTGTGCATGTGTGTGTACACGTGTGTACACGTGTGTGTATACGTGTGTGTGTGTACACGTGTGTGTACACGTGGGTGTGTGTACACGTGTGTGTGTACACGTGTGTGTACACGTGGGTGTGTGTACACGTGTGTATACACGTGTGTGTATGTACACGTGTGTGTGTACACGTGTGTGTACACGTGTGTGTACACGTGTGTGTGTACACGTGTGTGTGTGTACACGTGTGTGTACACGCGTGTGTGTGCATGTGTGTGTACACGTGTGTACACGTGTGTGTACACGTGTGTGTGTGTACACGTGTGTGTACACGTGGGTGTGTGTACACGTGTGTGTGTACACGTGTGTGTACACGTGGGTGTGTGTACACGTGTGTGTGTGTATACACGTGTGTGTGTACACGTGTGTGTGTACACGTGTGTGTGTGTACACGTGGGTGTGTGTACACGTGTGTGTACACGTGTGTATAGACGTGTGTGTACACGTGTGTGTGTACACGTGTGTGTGTGTGTACACGTGTGTGTGTACACGTGTGTGTGTGTGTGTACACGTGTGTGTACACGTGTGTGTGTGTGTACACGTGTGTGTATAGACGTGTGTGTGTACACGTGTGTGTGTGTACACGTGTGTGTGTGTGTACACGTGTGTGTGTACACGTGTGTGTGTGTACACGTGTGTGTGTGTGTACACGTGTGTGTGTACACGTGTGTGTGTGTACACGTGTGTGTACACGCGTGTGTGTGCATGTGTGTGTACACGTGTGTACACGTGTGTGTACACGTGTGTGTGTGTACACGTGTGTGTACACGTGGGTGTGTGTACACGTGTGTGTGTACACGTGTGTGTACACGTGGGTGTGTGTACACGTGTGTGTGTGTATACACGTGTGTGTGTACACGTGTGTGTGTACACGTGTGTGTGTGTACACGTGGGTGTGTGTACACGTGTGTGTACACGTGTGTATAGACGTGTGTGTACACGTGTGTGTGTACACGTGTGTGTGTGTGTACACGTGTGTGTGTACACGTGTGTGTGTGTGTGTACACGTGTGTGTACACGTGTGTGTGTGTGTACACGTGTGTGTATAGACGTGTGTGTGTACACGTGTGTGTGTGTACACGTGTGTGTGTGTGTGTGTACACGTGTCCGGCAAAAACAAACCCCTACCTCCTCGTGGTGCCGGACGGCAACGCTGTGGTGGGCAGTGCCGTGGGGGGAGGGCCAATTTAGATTGACCATTCCCCGCATGGCGTTTGTAACCACCACAGCGACTAAATGGGGGCTCTGGACGGGTGCGAGGGGCTGGTAACCTCTCCACCTTAAATTAATTACCACAAAATCACGTATAAAATATCTCATTAAAAAGTTTGTGCCGGAGGCCCCGGGGGGACAGGCGTCTATGACGTCTCCTGGCCAAACCCCATTTGGCGGAGCCAGGAGATTAAATCTTTACACTCGGGGCTCCACCAGAAACAACGAAAAAAAACCACTGAGGTTGGCCACGTGGAATGTTTGAACGCTTACTGCGGAGGAGAGGCTGCCACTCCTTTGTCGGGAGCTGGACCGGTACCGCCTAGATCTTTGTGGTATTCAGGAGGTCCGGTGGACCGGCTCTGGCTCCTGCCACCATGAGGGGTGGACAGTTCTATACTCGGGGCAGGAGACTGCCAAACAACAACGAGTGGCTATTCTTCTGAACAAAATAATGGAGGGGGCGTGGGAGCGTGGCGTTGAGGTGTGGGAAGCTGTAAGCCCCAGGCTACTTTGGGCTCGCCTTCCCATCAACCGGAGGCGAGGAGTGGTGGTCGTGGTAACTTATGCCCCCACCGAAGACGAACATCCGTGGAGGGATGCAGGCAAGGCCGATGAGTCAGATGCCTTCTATGACCTCCTGTCACAGGTGCTGGCTAAAGTGGCCCCTCGGGATAGAGTAGACCTAGGGGAGGAGGCCCAGGATCGGTCGTTTGGATAATTTAATCATCACTGGGTGTTTGATGGCCGTGAGCGGGAATCAAATTCGGGTCGCCGGGTTCGTAGCGCAGCGCTAACCGTTGCACCACCGCTCCGCACACGCACGCACACGCAGAGTTAATACACAGAGACCTTTCGAAAGCCACGGGCATTCGCCGTACCAAAGATAAAGATCCCCTGTGTAGCCTTTAGAGACTGCTGGGGTAAGTGCTGTTAGCGAGTAGCAGCATCACCTATGAAGGCAGCATGGCTACACGAGAGGGGTGGGGGGCCAGCACCACGCCCGGGCCGCCTTTGTCTCCCCAGTGGCGATGGTCACTGCACACCACACCAGGTACTCATTTGAATCTGAGTCGACCTAGGTGAGGCCCAGGACCGGTTCAGATAATCGTCACTGGTGTTGATCGTGAGTGCTAACCGCTACACCACCGCTCCCCACACACCGACACACTCAGACACACAGACAACAACAACCGCCATTCGCCACTAAGTGGCGGTGACGTCACCACGACGCTTGTGCCAGGCCATGTGCACCTTGAGGCCACGTGAAGTGTCGAACGCCCGCTGGCAGGAGGTCACGGGGCAGACGCAGCAGGTGCCACGGGTCGACTGACTGAGATGACCGAGATGACTGGCTGATGCACCACCTGTGTCCCCTACTGTGCCAACTTGCTGTGCTTTAGCCACCCTGCGCTCCGCTCGTTGTTGTGAGCGTCGCTTCTCCGCCCTCCGTTGTTGTTGGAGGGCGACTGCCTCCAACTGCTCAGTAGCATCCTTCACGAGCCTCCTCCACAGAGGCCGATCTTGACACCGCTGGTACCAGTCATCGGCAAGTCCACTCAGCTCCACGTCCTCCTGTACCACATCACTCCATCTCTTCTCTAGCCCGTGCCGCGCCCATTTAGCCCCCTCGATCCGGCCGAATAAAAGCTGTTTAGGCATGCGGTGGCTGGGCATGCAGTGGGCTACATGACCCAGCCAACACAACGATACGCACAGATACACACACTGGCTCGAGCAGCCAACACACCGACACACACACCAACTCGCCGCCTCTTCCACCCATCCGTACCATTCATCTCTACTCCCCCACACCACCCACTCCGTGCCCCCCCCCCGACTGCCCTCCCCCACTGCCCCTCCCCCACTGCGCCCCCCCCCCCCACTGCCCCCCCCCCCCCCCACTGCTGTTGATCTCCGCAAGTCGATATTCAGTGGGAACTTGCGCCTCGAAGGCGCGAACGCGACCTGGCTCATTAGGCTAAGTACTGCGGTGGTGGTGGTGGTGGTAGTGGTGGTAGTGGTGGTGGTGGTAGTGGTGGTGGTAGTGGTGGGCGGTGGTGGTAGTGGTGGGTGGTAGTGATGGTAGTGGTGGTGGTAGTGGTGGTGGTAGTGGTAGTGGTGGTAGTGGTGTTGGTAGTGGTGGTGGTAGTGGTGGTGGTAGTGGTGGTAGTGGTGGTTGGTAGTGGTGGTAGTGGTGGTGGTAGTGGTGGGCGGTGGTGGTAGTGGTGGTTGGTAGTGGTGGTAGTGGTGGTGGTACGCGCTACGAAGCCGGCTATGACCCGGGATCGATTCCCGCTCGCGGCCAACAACACTCAGTGACGATTATCTGAGCCGGTCCGGGGCCCTCCCCTAGGTCGACTCAGCCTCAAATGAGTAACCCAGTGCAGTATGTAGTAAACATCGCTAGCACTGGGGAGACAAAGGCGGCCGGCCGTGGTCCTGGCCGCCCACCCCCCTCGTGTGCCGTGCCCGCCTTCATAGGCGCTGCTGCTACCTGCTACCAGCACTTGCCCCGACAGTCTGTTAGAGGCTACACGGGGCATCTTTGTCTTTGTTGGTAGTGGTACGTGAAGAGGCATACGCAAGCGTCTTGCTGCAGAGATTGGGGGAGTTGCGGCGGGGGGGAGTGGGAGGAGTGAGAGGATGGGGGGAGATTACATTCTTAGTGAGACTGGGGTCCACTCGTGATGCCAAAAACAACGTTTCAGATAAGAGGCCACACAGACAAAGATTACCCCCCCCCCACGCCTCCCTCCCCACCGCCCTCCCACCCCCCCGCGTGGCTCCCTCCCCACCCCGCTAACTCAGGTTGAATTCAGTCTGCCCACTAAGTCGGGGAAACGTCTGCTAAGTCAGGCAGATTATGTCTGCCCCCTGACATAATCTGTCTGCCACACGGAGGCCCATAAATAGACACAGATACCCATAGACTCACACAGAGACCCATAGACTCAGACAGAGACCCATAGACTCACACAGAGACCCATAGACTCACACAGAGACCCATAGACTCACACACAGAGACCCATAAAGTCACACAGAGACCCATAGACTCACAGAAAGACCCATAGACTCACACAGAGATCCAGAGACTCCCATGACTCACACGGAGACCCATCAACTCACAGGACACACACAGAGACCCAGAGACTCACACAGAGACCTATAGACTCACACATAGACCTATAGACTCACACAGAGATCCATAGACTCACACAGAGACCCATAGACTCACACAGAGACCCATAGACTCACACAGAGACCTATAGACTCACACAGAGACCCGTAGACTCACACAGAGACCCATAGACTCACACAGAGACCCACACTCACACAGAGACCCATAGACTCACACAGAGACCTATAGACTCACACAGAGACCTATAGACTCACACAGAGACCTATAACTGACTTCCGCTTTTTCTCTATCTGGCCCGGGAGGAGTGGGAGTTGCGGCGATGGGAGGTGTGGGTGGTGGTGGTGGTGGTGATGGTGGTGGTGGTGGTGATGGTGGTGTGGGTGGTGGTGGTGGTGATGGTGGTGGGTTGGCTTGGATTGTAATTAATTATTTACTGAGGATAATCCCGCACTAGGAGTCATCCACTGAGTACGTACGCATGGAGGGGGGAGGGGGGGTAACTCAAATGGGTTCGCCCACAGCATTCGTGGGTGATGTGTGTGTCCAGACTCAAGGGATGGCCTCCTACTCCGCCTTGGGGATCCGGGTGGGGGTGGTGGTGGTGGTGGTCGTGGTCGTGATGGTGGTGGTGGTCATGGTGGTGGTGGTGTCGTGGTGGTGGTGTTCGTGGTCGTGGTGGTCGTGGTGGTGGTGGTCACACCGCCTGTGCCTGACCGTCGTTCCCCAGAGCATCAACGCTTGTAACGTCGCCATGGGACTGGGGCACCAGCAGCACCACCAGCAGCACCACCAGTACCACCACCACCAGCACCACCAGCACCACCAGCACCAGCACCACCAGCACCACCACCACCAGCACCACCAGCACCACCAGCACCACCAGCACCACCACCACGATCAGCACTAACACCACCAGCACCACCAGCACCAGCACCACCAGCACCACCAGCACCACCAGCACCAGCACCACCAGCACCACCACCAGCACCACCACCAGCACCACCACCACGATCAGCACCACCACCACCAGCACCACCAGCACCACCACGATCAGCACTAACACCACCAGCACCATCAGCACCACCACCACCAGCACCACCAGCACCACCAGCACCAGCACCACCAGCACCACCACCACGATCAGCACTAACACCACCAGCACCACCACCACCCTTAGATCCTCCGCTAAGAGGTGGCTGCGCCATATTTAGAACAGAAGCCAAAGGCGGCGGTGACCCCCCCCCCCTCTCACGTCGCGTCACCGCGTAGACCACGTGGGTCACTCCCCTTGTCCCAACAAGTCTGTTGAGGCTTCGACCGGGGAACCTTAATCTTTGTCTCGAGTCTCAGCTCTAAGCACCCAACCACGGCATCTTGGTATTCTGTGGGTCTGTCGGTAAAGTCACGTAGATAGCAGAAAAAAAAGAATAACAATACAATAATACAAATAGAATTTAAAATGAAAATAAAGTGAATGAAAAATATTTTTTAAAAATATTATATTTTTATTATTATTATCTTTATAATAAATAGTATTTCTTTATTACTATTTTATTATTATTTTTTTATTATTTTTCATTCACTTTATTTTAATATTGTATGTTTTTTTTATTATTTGTGTTATTTTGTCTCTCCACGTGACTGTACCAAAAGACCCAAATGATACGAATTCCCGCAGTAACGAAAGCTTTAAGTCGAGTGTCTACGTACTTTAACAAGTAGACCGATATCATCCATTATATGAGTATTTATTTTAAAAATGTGTTGGATCGCGTCAATATAAATGTGCGTGTGTCGTGAAACCCGCCACCACCCGACACAGCAAACAGAACTTTGCAAATCCACAACATTTACGATGTTGATTACCTCGCCTGGTATGC
>NC_083802.1:936306-942029 GCF_015708825.2 Lethenteron reissneri
GGTGAGGGGATGGGTGCATGTGTGGATGGGTGAGTCGGTGAGTGGAGTGAGTGGATGGGTAAGTGGATGGGTGAGACTGTGAAAGAATGGGTGAGTGAGTGGATGGATGAGTGAGTGGGTGAGTGAGTGAGTGAGCGGGTGGATAGGTAAGTGGATGGGTGAGTCGGTGAGTGGATGAGTGAGTGGGTGGGTGAGTCGGTGAGTGGATGGGTGAGTGGGTGGGTGAGTCGGTGAGTGGATGGGTGAGTGGATGGTTACGTGGGTGAATGGGTGAGTGAGTGGGTGAGTCGGTGAGTGGATGGGTGAGTGGGTGGATCAGTCGGTGAGTGGATGGGTGAGTGAGTGGATGGGTGAGTGAGTGAGTGAGTGAGTGGGTGAGTGAGTGAGTGGGTGAGTGAGTGAGTTGGTGAGTCGGTGAGTGGATATGTGAGTGAGTGAGTGGGTGAGTGAGTGAGTGGGTTAGTGAGTGAGTTGGTGAGTCGGTGAGTGGATGGGTGAGTGAGTGAGTGGGTGAGTCGGTGAGTGGATGGGTGAGTGGGTGGGTCAGTCGGTGAGTGGATGAGTGAGTGTGTGGGTGAGTGAGTGAGTGAGTGGGTGAGTGAGTGGGTGAGTCGGTGAGTGGATGGGTGAGTGAGTGAGTGGGTGAGTGAGTGAATGGGTGAGTGAGTGAGTGGGTCAGTCGGTGAGTGGATGGGTGAGTGAATGGATAGGTGAGTGAGTGGGTGAGTGAGTGAGTGGGTGAGAGAGTGAGTGAGTTGGTGAGTCGGTGAGTGGGTGAGTGAGTGAGTGGGTGAGTGAGTGCGTGAGTGGGTGAGTGGGTGGGTGAGTGAGTGTGTGGGTGAGTGAGTGAGTTGGTGAGTGAGTGTGTGGGTGAGTGAGTGAGTGAGTGGGTGAGTGAGTGAGTGAGTGGGTGAGTGAGTGAGTGAGTTGGTGAGTCGGTGAGTGGATGGGTGAGTGAGTGAGTGAGTGGGTGAGTGAGTGAGTGAGCGAGTGGGTGAGTGAGTGAGTTGGTGAGTCGGTGAGTGGATGGGTGAGTGAGTGAGTGTGTGGGTGAGTCGGTGAGTGAGTGTGTGGGTGAGTGAGTGAGTTGGTGAGTCGGTGACTGGATGGGTGAGTGGGTGAGTGAGTGAGTGGGTGAGTGAGTGAGTGAGTGGGTGAGTGAGTGAGTTGGTGAGTCGGTGAGTGGATGGGTGAGTGAGTGAGTGAGTGAGTGGGTGAGTGAGTGAGCGAGTGGGTGAGTGAGTGAGTGAGTGAGTTGGTGAGTCGGTGAGTGGATGGGTGAGTGAGTGAGTGTGTGGGTGAGTCGGTGAGTGAGTGTGTGGGTGAGTGAGTGTGTGGGTGGGTGAGTGAGTGAGTGTGTGGGTGAGTCGGTGAGTGAGTGTGTGGGTGAGTGAGTGAGTGGGTGAGTGAGTGAGTTGGTGAGTCGGTGAGTGGATGGGTGAGTGAGTGAGTGGGTGAGTGAGTGAGCGAGTGGGTGAGTGAGTGAGTTGGTGAGTCAGTGAGTGGATGGGTGAGTGAGTGAGTGTGTGGGTGAGTCGGTGAGTGAGTGTGTGGGTGATTGAGTGAGTGTGTGGGTGGGTGAGTGAGTGAGTGTGTGGGTGAGTCGGTGAGTGAGTGTGTGGGTGAGTGAGTGAGTGGGTGAGTGAGTGAGTTGGTGAGTCGGTGAGTGGATGGGTGAGTGAGTGAGTGGGTGAGTGAGTGAGCGAGTGGGTGAGTGAGTGAGTTGGTGAGTCGGTGAGTGGATGGGTGAGTGAGTGAGTGTGTGGGTGAGTCGGTGAGTGAGTGTGTGGGTGAGTGAGTGGATGGGTGAGTGAGTGGATGGCGAGTGCATGGCGAGGAAGACAATCGTCAGATTCAGAGCACGTGGGGCGAGGGGGGTTCAAGACGCCCTCTCCGGTGAGAGAATCGCTGAGAACAGAAGAGGGGAGAGAGAGAGAGAGGGGAGCAGACGTCTAGTAGACGTCTAGTCGACGTCTAGACGTCGTTTTGTCCGCGCGCAGAGTGGCCTTTGTCTTCCTGTTAGTACACGGATCGTGGTGTTCGCGCCTCGTGTGACAAGATGTGCATCTGTGTGCGTGTGTCTCTGTGTGTGTGTGTGTCTCTGTGTTCGTGTCTCTGTGTGTGTGTCTCTGTGTGTGTGTATCTGTGTGTGTGTGTCTGTGTGTGTGTCTCTGTGCGTGTGTCTCTGTGCGTGTGTCTGTGTGTGTGTCTCTGTGCGTGTGTCTCTGTGTGAGTGTCTCTGTGTGTGTGTCTCTGTGTGTGTGTGTGTGTCTCTGTGTTCGTGTCTCTGTGTGTGTGTCTCTGTGTGTGTGTATCTGTGTGTGTGTGTCTGTGTGTGTGTCTCTGTGCGTGTGTCTCTGTGCGTGTGTCTGTGTGTGTGTCTCTGTGCGTGTGTCTGTGTGTGTGTGTCTCTGTGGGGAGCGGTAGTGTAGTGGTTAGCGCACTGCGCTATGAACCTGGCGACCCGGGTTCGATTCCCGCTCATGGCCAACACCGCCAGTGACGATTATCTGAACCGGTCCTGGGCCTCCCCTAGGTCGACTCAGCCTGAAACGAGTACCCGGTGCGGTATGTGGTAAACATCGCCACTGGGGAGACAAAAGCGGTCGGGCATGGTGCTGGCCACCCACCCCCTCGTGTACCGTTCCAGCCTTCATAGGTGCTCGCTAACAACACTTGCCCCAACAGGCTGTTAAGGCTATACGGGGCATCTGCGTGTGTCTTTGTGTGTATGTCTCTGTGTGTGTGTGTAGTGGGGAGCGAGTGGGGTAGCGGTTAGCGCTGCGATTCCCGCTCACGGACAACACCCAGTGACGATTATCTGAACCGGTCCCGCCCCCCCCCCCTAGGTCGATTCAGCCTCAAATGAGTACCCGGTGCAGTGTGTGCCGTTCCGGCCTAAATAGGTGCTCGCTAATAGCACTCGCCCCAACAGTCTGTTACAGGCTACACGGGGGATCTTTGTCTTTGTATGTGTGCGTCTGTGTGTCTTCGCGTGCATGCCCACCACTCCTCATACAGTGCCACACACACCCACATACACACACACACCCACACTCACACACCCCCACACACACTCACACACCCCCACACACACCCCCCTAAACACCCCCACACACACATCCACACACACCCCCCTACACACACCCTACACACAAACACACACCCCCACACACCCCCCACACACACCCCCACACGGACAAAGGTCCCCCGTGAAGCCTGAGCAGACTGTAGGGGCAAGTGCGTGGGGCTGGTCACCCCCCCCCCCCTCGTGTGCCGTGCCAACCTTCATAGGTGCTAAGAGCAGAAATACACACCCACTCACACACACACACCCCCACACACACAGGCACACGCACACGCACCCACACAGGCACACACGCGTAAACACACACACACCTACATACAGGCACACACACGTAAACACACGTAAACACACGCACACAGGCACACACACGTAAACACACACGCACACGCCGCCCCTCTTCTGCAGTGTGCGTGTCACGTTAACAGAGTTATCGATCTGCCAGCCAGCGGCTCTGTCTGGTAGCCCCCCCCCCCTCTGCCTGCGTCTCGTCCCCCCCTCGGGGTGCCTCCACCCACAGCGCGACTCACTTCTCACCAGCACCACCACCACCACCACAACCACCAGGACTACCACCACCAGCGCCACCACCTCAACCAGCACCACCAGCACCACCACAACCACCAGGACTACCACCACCAGCAGCACCACCAGCACCACCAGCACCACCACCAGCACCACCACCAGCACCACCACCAGCACCACCACCAGCACCACCAGGACTACCACCACCACAACCACCAGGACTACCACCACCAGCGCCACCACCACCAGCACCACCACCAGCACCACCACCTCAACCAGCACCACCAGCACCACCACCAGCACCACCACCTCAACCAGCACCACCAGCACCACCACCAGAACCACCACCGCTAAACGAGTGTTTTATTTTATATTTTTTACCAGGTGTCGTAGCTCTTTCCCAGAAGCGAGCACACGATGTAGCTCACACGAGGTGTACACACGATCTAGCTCACACGAGGTGTACACACGATGTAGCTCACACGAGGTGTACACACGATGTAGCTCACACGAGGTGTACACACGATGTAGCTCACACGAGGTGTACACACGATCTAGCTCACACGAGGTGTACACACGATGTAGCTCACACGAGGTGTACACACGATGTAGCTCACACGAGGTGTACACACGATGTAGCTCACACGAGGTGTACACACGATGTAGCTCACACGAGGTGTACACACGATGTAGCTCACACGAGGTGTACACACGATCTAGCTCACACGAGGTGTACACACGATGTAGCTCACACGAGGTGTACACACGATGTAGCTCACACGAGGTGTACACACGATGTAGCTCACACGAGGTGTACACACGATGTAGCTCACACGAGGTGTACACACGATCTAGCTCACACGAGGTGTACACATGATCTAGCTCACACGAGGTGTACACATGATGTAGCTCACACGAGGTGTACACACGATCTAGCTCACACGAGGTGTACACACGATCTAGCTCACACGAGGTGTACACACGGTGTAGCTCACACGAGGTGTACACACGATCTAGCTCACACGAGGTGGGCTCATCGTCATCGTGCGGGCAATAAATAGTGCCAGTCGAACACTCTGAACCGCGTGAGAGAGAGAGACACGCAGACTCCACATATACAGCAGCAGCAGCAGGCGTCGGTCAGGGTCGGGATCGAACCCACGACCCCCTGTACACCAGGCGAGGTAGTTAACATCTCCTAGCCACGACGGGCTGGGTAACCAGCACCACTCCCGGCCGCCTTTGTCTCCCCAAATAACGATGCTTCTGCGCACGGCTCACCAGGTACTTATTTGAGGCTGAGTGGACCTAGGGGAGGGCACCGGGACCGGTTCAGATAATCGTTATCGGTGTTGGTGGCCGTGAGCGGGAATCGAACTGCTCCAACCCCCACCCACCCCAGCCCCCACCCCAGCCCCCACCCCAGCTCCCACCCACCTCAGCCCCCACCCACCCATCAGCCGGATGACCCCGGAGAAAATTCTACGCAGTGACCACCACGAGGTAGTGAACATCTCCTAGCCACCGTGATGATGATGATGAGAGAGACACGCAAACTCCAAATATACAGCAGCAGGCTTCGTCAGGGGTCGAGATCGAACCCACGACCTCCTGTATACCAGGCGAGGTAGTTAACATCTCCTAGCCACCGTGGGTGAGTGTGTGGGGATAGTGCTGGCCACCCCCCCCCCCCCCCCCCCCCGTGTGCCGTGCCGGCCTTCATAGGTGCTGCTCGCTAACAGCACTAGCCCCAACAGCCTGTTAGAGTCAACACGGGAGATCGTTGGGGCCTTCCACATCAGCGCCGTGCGCTAACCGCAGCACCACCGCTCCTCCAACCTCACCCCAGCCCCCCCACCACCACCACGTGGTCGGCATCTGCTACTAAGTGAGTGCTCCACCGACACGTGACTTCTCTTTTTTGCGTGTTGTTACTACTGTTATGTAATTTCATGAGCGTGACACAATGTTCTGTCTGCTGGTCTTACAGGAGTGTTGGTGGTGGTGGGGGGGGGGGGGTCCCTGCGGGAGACGTTATGTAACCGTGGGGAGGGGAGGAGGGTGCACTCGTACGAATGTGCGTCTCTCGCACCGCGCTAAATGACCTCAAAGT